>NW_005872737.1:1652-13336 GCF_000147115.1 Myotis lucifugus | reverse complement strand
GGGGGCGGGGCTTATGGCCGCCCCTGCTCCAGAGCCGAGGGCAGCTGCGGGGGGCGCTCTGGGCGGGGAAAGGGTGTGCGCGTGATGTGAGTGTAAGCGCTGTCGCTTGTACTTATTGCACGTGATACGCCGAAATCTCCATCTAAATCTTAACCTAAAACTACACCGAAGAAGGATTGGCGTGAAAGGTCAGGAAAAGGGAGGGTGCCCGTCTCGGAACCTCAGCACTGACGGTGGACTGCGAACTAGGGCCTGCGGAACCCTAACCCGAGCCACCGCGTGTCCGGCCCCCTGCACCCAAGGGTGCAGTGACCCAAAGTGGCCTTTGGGAGCTGTTCTAGGTGTGCCTCCCTCTTGAGAAATAGACGTTACTGAAAACGGTAAATGACAGTATTTATAATGCAACAGGAGAGCGATGTGGAACTGTTTTGCATTCTGACTGCTGGTAAATACACAAACCTAAACATGTGATAAGATGTTTAAACATGGAACCAAGTGCACACATGTACGGGGATTACAGAGAGGAAGAGAGAGGGATAGAGAGTTAGAAACATTGATCAGCTGCCTTCTACACACCGCCCACTGGGGATGCACCCGGAACCAAGGTACATGCCCTTGACCGGAATCAAACCTGGGACCCTTCAGTCTGCCGACGCTCTATCCACTGAGCCAAACCGGTTAGGGCTCATTGGTTGATTCTTGTATGTGCCCTGACCAGATATCAACCCCCCAACCTTGGTTTATCAGGACAACACTCTAGCCAACTGAGCTACCCAGCCAGGGCCAAAAGGTTAGTTTAAAAAAAAAAAAAAAAGGTAAATAAAGCCTAGAGATAACCATGGGAAAAACGCAATCAGAGAGGGGAAAACAGCATGTTGCAAAACAGGGTTATATGCCAATAACCATTTTGCAGCAGAACTACATGTAAATAAAATGCATAAGTATATATAACTGAATATAGCATTTAAAAAGGTCTTCAGCCTGGCTCAGTGATTAGAGCATCTGTCTGCACACCGAAAGGGTCTTGGGTTCGATTCCTGGTCAAGAGCACATACCTGAGTTGTGGATTCACTCCCTGCCCCGGGTGGGGGTGCGTGTGGGAGGCAATCAGTTGATGTGTCTCTCACATTGATGTTTCTCTTTCTCTCTCTCCCCCTCCCCTCCTTTCCACTCTCTCTGAAAAGCAATGGAAGAAATATCTTTGAGTGAGGATTAACATAAAAAACAAAATAAAAAGGTCTTCAGAAGGATGTGCCCCAATGTTAGGAGCGTGTGAAAATAGGGGATTGAGAGGGGGGAACCCCCATTTTTACATTATATACATCTTAGTGCCGTTTGCTGCTGTTGATACACTGCCCAACGCTCTCTCTGAGCTCATCTGGGCCCAGAAGGAAAAACTCCTCATTATACCAAACTGGTTCGGCCTGTTAGAGAATACTTTGGATTTGGCTTCCCCTCATGCCCCTGTTACTGCTCAGAAGTTCAAAAACACAGCAAAGCAAGATCCTGGGCCTGATTTTGGCCTTGTCTCCAACGTGGGTTCATCACTGGCATTCTGTGGACTCCACGTCAGCATCACTGGGCCACATCCTACCCCCTCTTTGGGGCTAGGGAACTGAGTGACACTTCACCTTCAGTGCCCTGGGCTCCCAGGGCTCTCTTGGTCAGAAACAGCTTTCCCCAGACAGCAGCACAGCCCTGAGGAGGACCGAACAGTTAGTTCTCTGGGTGCTGGGTGCCACTCAAGCGCCGGGAGCCCAGGACCAGGAAGCTGGGGCTCTGGGTCCCCGGGGCTGAAGTCTTGGGCTGGGAGAGCGAAGCTCCAGACAGGACTGCCCGGGCCGTGAATTGACCTCATTGAAAGAGGGGTGTGTGTGATTGATTATTCTTCCTGGTAATGACAGCTAATACTGCTCCTACACGGGCAAGGAAGTGTAGCCATGCCCTTCTGACGAAGAACCATTCATTCCTGTAGCCAACCAAGTGCCACTCTGCACTCTGTGACGGAGCACAGTGCTGAGTTCTAGGTGGGCATATATAACCCAGAGTAGAGAGGAACAGTGGTCAGCGGGGATGAGGACTTGGCATTGAATTCCCGGCCGGTGGGAGCTTTGTAAACCCCACCCAGAGGGGCTGAGAGACATGGGGGTACAGGAGGGACAGGAGGGAAGAACTCAGAGGACACTTTTAAAAATATACGTATTTTTATTGATTTCAGAGAGGGAGAGAGAGATAGAAACATCAATGATGAGAGAGAATAATGGATCAGCTGCCTCCTGCATGCCCCCTACTGGGGACTGAGCCAGTAACCTGACTGTGAATCCAACCTGGTTCAACCACTGAGGGACACTGGCCCCGACAGAGAGCACTTCTAATGGGCAAAGCATGGCACTGCAAAGTGCTGTTATTCAGGTAAAGTGGCTAATGTTTCCTTTCTTTTAAGAGGGACTCTTAAATTCCAATTACTCTGCCCCAGAAGACCAGTTGAAAATAACCCCAACTGCAGGGACTTAATTTCCTTAGGAATTGCACTGCTAGAAGATGAATGGGGCCCCCCTGCAGAGAAACAGTAAAACTGTAAGTACAGTAGATTTGCACCTGAAGAAGACATATTTTAAATTTCTGTTCTCAAGCTGCGATAACATCTCTAGAGCTACTATAAAAAGCCCAAATGAGCAGCACAAGGCTGCTGGGAACCTACTAACAGAGCTCCCCAGGAGGAGCCCACCCCCCGGCGGGGACACCAGGAGGGCCCCCCACCCTCAGTCTGTCCACAAAGGTGTCTGGGAGCCCAGGGTTATGGCCAGGGGCATAGTGACCACCACTGGGTGCCTGGCTGGGAAGGGCCCAAACAAAGTTGCCTCCCCATGAGCGCCAACAGGTTGACCAAATCCCAGAGCATTATCCCTGGACTAGACTCTCCAAAGCCCATCCCCACGCCCAGCCCTGCCACTAACCCTGCCACCTCCTTCACTTGGGGACCATCTACCTGGGATGCAGAATGGGGGAACCAAGAGGTAGGCAGTCTGTGTCCTGCCCTCACGCACCCTCCACTGTCTATCAGCTTGGGTGGCTCCAAGAATGGGCCTAGGCAAGGGGCAGCTCACAAACATGATGAGGGCCCGGCCATGCTTGGCTCAGTGGTTGAGCATCAACCGATGAACCAGGAGGTCACAGTTGGATTCCCAGTCAGAGCACATGCCCAGGTTGTGGGCTCAATCCCCATTGGGAGGTGTGCAGGAGACAAACAATCAGTGATTCTCTGTCATCACTGGTGTTTCTATCTCTCTCTCCCTCGCCCTTCCTCTCTGAAATCAATAAACACGGATTTAAAAAAAAAAAGGATGGTGAGATACACTGGACGTGGGTCCAACCGCGAGACCAGCTCTTCTCCTTAGCCCAAGGGCCAGGCCTGGCGACAAGGATGATGCAACTGTCACCCTAAGAGCCTGGTTAGGGAAGTGGGAGGGCTGTGAGGGCTCCTCTGTCAACCCTTAGCAGCCGGGAACTTGATCTTGACACAAGTCAGCCAATTTCCTGTGTTGTCTTTCTTACCTGGAGCTGCTTTTATTGGAAGGGCTCTATGTATATGCTGGCTATAAAGGTGGTTTATGCTGTCATAGCTAGATTTTTATTGGTTGTATTTTTGCTGTACTTGCTTGAAAAAAAATTATTATTTTCAAAGAAAAGAAGAATTACATATCCAGTAAACTAAATAAGGCTCATGTTTATTAGGGACCTCTGACAGCTCCTCAAACGTGACAAAAGATCCTGAAGCAGGAATGGACAATTTATGGGCCAGGTTATTTGTAAAACAGATCTCAAGACATACTTCATCTTGGCTCCGCCAATAAAAAGACATTTCATTTCTTCTCAGAGGTGTGCTATCGGATGGTTTCACAGTAACCCGGTTTCCTCTAAGAAGATAAAACAACCTGGACAAGCAGGTACCCACTGACCTGTCGTGTTGGGTTGGATGTTTTGGACGGGGAGGGGCGCGGGGAGACATGACCCATCCCATCAGGTGCTCTCTAGAAGAAATCAACTTCTAGGAAATGTGGTTTATGGGCCTTCATCTAATTGCTGTAATCTCCAAAAACTCTTTAGCCAAAATGAATTTTAAACATGTTTTTAACTGTTTATAATTCATCAGGAAAGAATTCATCCGGAGAGCCGACTGCCCTTTTTCCACCCCCGACATACATCCCAATCTCCTCTCTCCCAGAGCCACCAGCCCAGCAGGCGGGTGCAGAGCCCCTCTCCAGGCTGCAGGTGGCATCCGCGGCCCTCCAGGCTGCAGGAGCCTTCTTTGTTGAGTGCTCTCTATTCAGCCTGGAGAGGCCGAGATTCAGAGTCTACACAGCCTGGTGCCGCATCTACAGACGCTGCTCACCCACCAAGAGCAGATGCCTTGTCCGGCCTGCGGACATGCACACCTTCTCCCGGCCTCTCGTTCCCGCGCGCCGGGTATTTGAGATGCTGTAGTTTCCCAAGTCTGTGCTGTGAACAGGCTGGCTCTGAGGGGGGCGGGGGGGGGGAGCAGGAGGGACTGTGCATGTTGCCACCTGCACACTCGCCTCCACGTGCATCCTTGTTTACCCCAAGGGCCAGTTCCCCGTGTGGTCACCCCAGATGCAGAGTTGGGGACACGCTGGGACCAGGGCGTCCCATCAAATGTTTTACCTGAAAATGCGGTGGTGTGTGTGCCCATGTGTGTCTATCTATTCTTCAAGTCCACGGAGAGTTAATTTTCTGCTCTTACTTGTAATTGTTTCAAATTTGACAAACGAAGGACCTAGGTGAGCTTGCCTTGGTGCCACAAACAAGAATGTTTGTAAAGTTAGAAGTAATTCTTTTTTTTTTAATGAAAAAACATTTTTTATTGATTTAGAGAGGGAGGGAGAGGGAGAGATAGAAACATCAAGGATGAGAGAGAATCACTGATAGGCTGCCTCCTGCACGCCTCACACTGGGGATCAAGCCCGCAACCCCAATCTGTGCCCTGCCTGGGAATTGAACTATGACCTCCTGGTTCATAGTCGGTGCTCAACCACTGAGCCACACCGGCTGGGCCAGAAGTAATTCTTAAGAGAGCTAAGAAGTTATAACCAGGTGGGCTGCGTGAGCTCTGTGGCTCCAACAGCTCACACCTCAACAAGGAACCTTCCAGACACTGGGTCTCCATGGACCTCCCTCATTTGAGCTGACCTGTTGACCTGGGTGCTCTCCCACAGGCTGCTTTTGCACAGAGACCTCACCTCACGGAGTGGACACCCGTAGTGTCCAGTGGGCACCCCAAGCAGAGCCGGCCCTCCCAGCCTGTAGAAGGAATTCAGGGTGCAGAGGGCCGGGACACGGAGAACACACGTGTGTGCCCCTGAAAGACACCGCTCGGCGAGATACCGCTGAGTTCTGGGGTCCGAGCTCTGGCCAAGGACACAGTCACTGTCCTCGGGCACATGGCAGACATCATCCCAACCTGGAAAGTTCATGGGCTTAACCAGTTAAGTAATTGACCACAATGTCTCCTGCCTGCCACAGAGCCTCAAAAGTGCCACACCTACGAGGCCTTCCTCCCCTCTCTCTCTGTCCTCCAGCATGGCATTTCCTCCCAGCGCAGGACAAAGGAACACCAAGTATTTTTTTTTAAGATTTTTTTATTGACTTGTTATAGAGAGAGGAAGAGAGAAACATTGAACTGTCAATCGGCTGCCTCATGCATGCTCCCTACCGGGGACGGAGCCCGCAACCTGAGCCTGTGCCCTGATTGGGAATTGAACTGGCAACCTTTTGGTGTGTGGGATGGATGACGCCCAACCAGCTGAGCCACCATGGCCAGGCCAAGTATTTGTTTTAATCTTCTGAAACCTGTATTCTTGAGCCTCCTCCAGAGCTCCCGTGCCCAGGGGTCAACAGCTGCCCCCAGCGAGGCTCAGGGGCCCTGAGAAAGGCGGTGACAGTAAAGCGATCCTGAAGGCTGTGCCGGGTCCAGAATGGCTTCCAATCCTGAAAGGATTCTCAGTTCAGAGGGTCTCCCATCAGGGCTGCCCCCTCGGGCTGGGGTGGCTGGGATACGTTTTCTGTGGAATGATTGCTGACCTCAAATGCCTTCCTGTGGAATTAAACAAAAAAGAAAGGAAAAACGCAAACCTGTGATTTTCAAATGGTGCGGAGGCCTCCTGCCCGGTAAGATGTGTATAAAAGAAATGGGCTTTATTTCACGTTCTCATGATAAAGTCGCTGAAGTTTAAACCTCAGAGGCTGTGTCCTCTCACCAGATGAAGCAAACACTTGCGGCGACTCCATTATCAGCCTGAGTTTAGGTTAGTATCTGCTATTCACTCATTCCTGTGAAATGCACGCTTTAATCAGAAGAAACCCCTCATTTAGAAATTTCAACGCCAACATTACTTTTAGACTTTCCCACGTGACATCCATTATTTTTTCAGTTCATATTTGAACTAAGAAACTAAAAACAGGAGGTGGGGGGAGTCTCCTCCGATGATAAAGGTCAGATGTGTGAGACCCTAAAATGGGTGGCCCTGGGTGCCGCGGATCTGAGGGACAGGAGTGCTAAGCCACACCTGGCCGATCTGCGAGCAGGACAGGAAGGCTCTGCCAGGCCCCGGGCCCTCCAGCAGTGAGGTGCAGCCCCCCTGAGGGGGAGGGGGGACAGGCAAAGTGCTCTGGGTGCCTGGGGGTCCTCAGCCTAGGCCGCTACCCTCCCATCCTCAGCCCCTCTCCGTGGAGCCCCACATGGTCCCATCGTCTGAACTGCTGGGCTTTATTCCAATTACCCCAAACTCAGCCTTCTTCCCAGACTGGGGAGGACCAGGAGGGAGGCTCTCACCCGCTTGGAAGAATTGTTGATTTTCTCGTTCCCACACGTTCGCCATCACTGTATTGCGGCTGGAAGTGGCTTCGGGCGGCACTTGTCAAGGGATTCCAGGCCACCCGGCTTCCTCTCTCCTTGAAGCAGGTTGTTATATCATTCCCTACCCAGAGCCGAGTTATTAGCCATAAATGTATTTACCTACAGAAATATGTCCTTTTATGATGGGGCATGAATATTAAAGAGCGGTGTTCTGGAATACCTGGCCACTAACACGGCAGGATAAAGCCGGTTCCAGATGCCCCAAGGCCCACTCCTGGCCTTAAAGGAGACATCCTAGCTTAAGGAACCGCCACAGAAATCTTTAACGCTATTTAGCCGTCTAGTCGGAGGGAGTTTGTCTCTCATTTACCAGGAGGTGAAATACGTGAGTTTTCGGTCTTTGCTTCTGTTTTCTAATTTCAAAGAGTCAGAAAATATTGCATTCACTGGCAATCAATTTATTTCGATTGATAAAAAGGGGTTAATAAAACCCCCTTAGAAATACAAACCAGGTGAAAGTGATATATCTTTCTGGTGCCTTCTTCGGGCTGCCCATAAAGACAGCGCGCCGTTTCTTTCTTCCCAGCAAGTCTCCCCGGTTCTCTATGCCTAGTGAGTCATTTATAATCCTTATTATTGCCAAGCCACACGCTAACACGACATCCGTCATATTTCCACGTGCTGGGGGTTTCTCTGTACTGTGGTGTGAGAGTTGAGAGGCACAACACCCTCTAATTTATAGGAAAATCCATGCAAAAGTGGGTTATCAAACATAACCCATGTGACTTCATACACTCGAAAAAAAAAAAAATTAGGAATGAAATATAAACCATGCTAAAATTTAATCTCTTGTTGAAACATAGCATAGCACAGAGAGCACACTGTGTGTGACACACAGAAAATGTCACCAACAGAGCAGAAGCAGGGATGAGTTCAAATGAGGCACAATTAATACTTTCCAGTCAAACCTAAAGCTGTGGAGTTTAGGAGACACATTTGCGGTTTATTGATATTTTTATTCACCCACAGCACCTGCGAAGAAAATGCAAAGTGACAGATTAAAAATCCCCGCTATGTACCCAGCAAATGTCTACATGAGGGGATGAAGCGGGGCACGTCCATCGCCCGGTCGCGTGTAACTCTCGCTTGCGCACCAGTCTTTCAATAGTAAACAATCCTCTATTTATGGTCATCCCTGAAGAGCACACATATGATTTCAGGGAACAATTTAGGGCACTGGCTCAGATCCCAAAGGCCTCCACATAGAAGTATTGTTTAGAAAGCTGAAAAGCAGTGAGTTATTGTTTTTTGCCTTAAAGAAGTATGTCTAGATCAGCCATGGGCAAACTATGGCCTGCGGGCCGGATCCGGCCCGTTTGAAATGAATAAAACTAAAAAAAAAAAAGACCGTACCTTTTATGTAATGATGTTTACTTTGAATTTATATTAGTTCACACAAACACTCCATCCATGCTTTTGTTCCGGCCCTCCGGTCCAGTTTAAGAACCCATTGTGGCCCTCGAGTCAAAAAGTTTGCCCATCCCTGGTCTAGATCATTAGAAGGGCTGCATCTAGGAAAATCTTGTACTGAGTCTTGTCATACATTAAAAAAAGCAAACAAGAAACCTGAGCGAAGAAGCCACTGGAACAAGACCATGACCCTCAGCAAACAGATGTGTGCTGACCTCATAGAGACAGGTGTCCTGCAGATCCGGTCCTCTGGGATGGACACCTGTCCACCCAGAGTGGCCCAGACAGGTTACCTGTGCGCTGCAGAGCTGATCACTGAGGCAGAAGGTGAGGGCCAAGTATGGGCCCCAGACAACCCTGATCAGCCACTCTGCAGAAACACTATGATTTGAATAAAGACAAGAGGTGGACGAGTGCCATATTAGACGTCTTTAGGGGACAGCAGCTGAAGGGCGGGGCATCCCTTTGAAGGCCTCCCCAGGCCCTGGCTGGAGCAGATGCCACACAGCTAAATGCTGAACTCATCATTCACCGACCTTGCCCTGAGTACCACCTCTTTTACATCCCAAACGAGATAAGAGGACAGTAATTTTTGAAAGAGGCCATTAAAGATTGAAAGGGGGAAGGTTAAGTCAGTGGAAGAATAGAATGGCTTTGCAACAATTGAATGAAAACTGTTACTCACTTGCCCAGCCAGTATGGCTTGGTAGTTGAGTGTCAACCTATGAGCCAGGAGCTCATGGTTGGATTCCCAGTCAGGGCACATGCCCAGCTCCATCCCCAGTGGGGCGTGTGCAGGAGGCAACCAATCAATGATTCTCTCTCATCATTGATGTTCTGTCTCTCTCTCCCTCTCCCTTCCTCTCTGAAATCAATAAAAATATATATTTTTAAAAACCTCAATCCCATCCCCACCACACACACCAACACACACACACACATGATCCCTTGGCCAGGAGCTGAGCCACTTATTAAAGGTAATCCACAGCTACTCCTTGAAGTTTTGACTCCCCTGGAAGGCAGGCGACAGGAGCAGGCTGTTGTATTCCTGTTTACCGAGGAGGGAACTGAGACTGAGGTCAACACTCGCCCCGCACACATCCTTAGTTAAGTGCAAACGAAACCCCTGCTGACCCTTTGTGAACTCCGACTGGTCCAGTGCTCAGCTGGGAGAGACTGGAGGTGGTCACAGGAGGGACAAGGAGCGGGCGCTGACTGTGTCCTGCATGGCAGGCTCACCATGCCCAGTCGGCTCACTGAGAACCCAGAGCGCCCCCTTGAGGTAGACCCCTTATCAGTACCCCAATTTGTCACCCAGGGGTGGGGACTGCCAGGTGAAAGCACCTTGCCCTGGAGCTGGGAGTCCCCAGGGGGAAACTGGAACTCAGGTCACCCTCCTCCGGAGCCACTTCCCCTGAAGGTGGTGTGCAAGGCGGCGGGAAGTGGTGCCCGGATAAGCAACGTGTAACAGGTATGTCTTTCTTGTGGTAAAGCATACATAACATACCGTGGATCATTTTAATCATTCTTCAGTGTACAGCTCAGTAGCATTAAGCACATCCACCTTTTTGTCAACCATCATCCCCTCCATGTCCACAGCCCTTTTCATTTTCTAAACTGAGACTCTGTCCCCATTAAACAATAGGTCCTCTGCCCCCTCCCTTCCCCCCTCTGAAAATCTGAAAATTCTATTCACGGAGAGAGACCACTCTATCGTCTGTCTATTCCAGTACTTCAAATAGTGGAATTACACTGCATTTGTCCTTTTGTGACCAGCGCATTTCATTTAGCATAATGCAGCTGGTTGCACAATTTCCTTCCCTTTTAGGCTGAGTAATATTCCATGGTCTGTATCTACCACATTTTGTTTATTCACTTACCCATCTATGGACACACAGGTCACTCCTACCTTTTGGCTATTATGAATAGTACTGTTTTGAACATGGATATTCTAATCACTGCTTTTAATTATACTCAAAAGTAGAATTGTGGAATCATATGATAACTTTTTAAAAATTTTTGAGGTACTGTCATACTGTTTTTAGTAGTGGCTGCAACATTTCACATTCCCACCAGCAATGCACCAGGGGTCCAATTTCTTTCCATCCTAGCCAACAATGATTTTTTTTTTATTACAACCCTCCTAATGGGTATGAAGTGATATCTCATTGTGGTTTTGATTTGCATTTCCCTAATGACTAGTGATATTGACCATATTCTCATGTGTTTATTGGCCATTTGTATTATCACCTTTGATGCATAAAAGTTTCAAATTTTAAAATAGTTCAATTTAGGTATTTTCTCTTTTGTTGACTGTGATTTTTTTAAAAAATGTATCTTTATTGTTGAAAGTATTACCTTTGTCCCCTTTTTGTTGGCTGTGTTTTATGCAAGAATCCATTGTCATGAAAGTCACCCTTTTTCTTCCACCGGTTAATGTATTTAACGTTTAAATAACGAGCACGTTAACTATCATTTTATTATTTTTAAAGTTTAAAAAAATTTAAGATATTAAAAATTCAATAAACATACTAAGTAAATAGGGTACAAAGTCCCACTTGTCTTTGAAGTCAGAGTTGAGCCCACTCTCTCTCCCTACTGCGAACCCCAATACCTGTCATGATGGTCCCCCGGGGAAAGTCTGCCTTACCATTTGCAACAAGTGTCACGAATATCTTTCCTCTAACACGACACACAGTAGGTGTATTTAGAAGGATGCGGTGTAGCTCAGCACTGTTTACCAACAGTAGGCACCTGGGTACCCCAGCTCACCATGCACACAGCCGGAACCCCACTCCGAGGGTCGGGTGGAGAGGCCATGGTTTCCCCCTGTACACAATCCAAGGGCCCCACAGTGCTGCCCTCAGCCAGCAGAGAAATACTGGTCCTGGGGCAGCGGTTCTCAACCTGTGGGTCGCGACCCCTTTGGCGGTCGAACGACCCTTTCACAGGGGTCGCCTAAGACCATCCTGCATATCAGATATTTACATTACAATTCATAACAGTAGCAACATTACAGTTATGAAGTAGCAACGAAAATAATTTTATGGTTGGATCACAACATGAGGAACTGTATTTAAAGGGCCAGAAGGTTGAGAACCACTGCCCTAGGGTCTCCGGACCGGAAGCCACCGTGCACCAGGCCAAACGGGGCTGGAGACCATGCAGTCGCCCCGCAATTGTACTTGCCAGCTCCCGCCAGGAAGTGAGGCCGCCTCACTGGGACTACAATTCCCAGAGACCCCGCAGTCTCGCCCGTTCTGATTGGCTCACTGCGCCTTCTATCAGCCAACCAGCCAGGAAGGTGGCCAATTACGAGGGCGAGAAGGCGGGCGCTCCT
>NW_005872737.1:0-1456 GCF_000147115.1 Myotis lucifugus | reverse complement strand
ATCTACCAATCGGGTCTTTGTACTATATCATCCCTCCACGCCACCCGCTCTTTCCTCCTGTCCAACCAGTTGATTCTTGGTTAGTACCCAAAAAGATAAGATCTTTCGACCTTCACGGGCCCATTCCTCGATTGTAGAATCGTTAGGTCTGACCTAGTTGCAAATTAATGGCCCCTGTTTTTCGTTCTCTCAGCCTTCACTCCTCCCCTCCCCCCCCTGCCAAAGGAATGTTTGGAACGAAGGACACAATTGGTCCGGCGGAGCCCCGCCCCCATTTCTCATTGGCTCCCGCGGGACACTTGGAGGTAGAGGGCGTGGACGCGGCGGCGTTGGGCGGGGGCGCCCGGCCTCTGGTGGAGATGATAGATAGTCCCGGGGACTCGGGCCTGTGGGTCGCATGGACACCCTGGCGCTGGGGCCGGTGGCGTCGGCGGAGGCCGGAGGAGTTGCAGGTTCCGGCAGACGCGGTGAGCCCCCAGGGGCCTGGGCGTTGGGAACGGGAAGGCGGTGTCCTCGGGCTGGCCCACAGTGGGCTTCGCGTCTCCTGGCGGCCTCTTTGGTGAGGCGCCCTGGCTGGCAGCTGCCCGCGCGCACCTGTTGGGGCGGGGCCAGAGGTGGGCGGGGCCTGGGGTGGGCGTGGCCCTCCCTCCTGCCGCGCCTGCGCAGAAATCGGGACTCGTTTGCCGCCAGTCCCGCACGCTGTCAGGCACTGGGAGCCCAGGGTCCCTCTGGGTGCGCGGGCCTCCCTGCAAGGCTTGTCTGGGCCTGGGAGCGGCGTTCCTGCGCCCCGCCTCCACGTGCAGGCGCCGGGCTGCTGTGGTAGGAGTGCTGGTTGGGCAGACGGGTCAGTCCCGCCTGGGTTGAGTGCTCTGACCCGAGAAAACCGGGTGGGAGGCGATGGCGTGGGTGCGTGGTCAGGTGGGTGCGAGACTGGGAGGGAAAACAGTGTAGGACGCGGGAAGGCACCTCCCCTTTCCGGGGACGGAAAGAAGTCCGTGGGGTTGAAGCGGGCAGCACTGGCATCTTCCGCCTCTGTCCGCGGATTGCTGGCTCCTCGCCACCTCGGTGAAGTCTCGGTTCTGCCCCAGAGCGTGGGCCCGCTGCCTGCACACCCAGCGTCGGACGTTTTCCTGTCTGCTTCTGGACCTACAGGCTCCAAGAGACAGATCTCTCCCGAGGTAATGCGGAACGCATTTTCCAATGTTCCGCACAGGACAAGTGACTTACCTTTCTACCCTGCAGCCTCTCTCTGTTTCCTCGCCACCCACTCACTGCTGGATCACGAGACCAGCATCACTTACGTCACAGCCACACCCCACTTCCAGGGACCATGTTACTAGGGCACAGGTGTCGCTTCTGTAACAGGGCGACTTCATACCACAGTGGCTCAAACAAGTTGGATGGATTCTCTCCCTTAACAGTATAGAGGTGAGCAGTCCAGGACAGTGGAACATGG
>NW_005872736.1:39993-47733 GCF_000147115.1 Myotis lucifugus | reverse complement strand
CCTTCATCTTCTTCCCTGTCACAATTTGTTTTCATCTCTCTGACTTAGGTGAGGCTCACAGAATGCTGAGTATGATGCAAATGTGGTTTTGTGGCTGGTGTCTACTGGACGTTGGAATTGTTTGCCTGGTTACAAATAGCTTTCTTCAGGGACACACCCAGACATTGAGTCTCTGCCTTGCCAGCCTCAGAGACACAGACAAATTTCAACCCCATAGACTGAAGACTGCCAAACAAAAAATACCATGGATGGAGACCTCAGTTACCAGGCATAACAATAACTTCCTGAACAAGGTAACACCTGTGAGGAAAGTAAAAATAGCCTAGCAGTTAACAATACAAGCTTTGAAATAAGATCTGTGTTAAATTCTCAGGTCTGCTACTTAAGAGTTGTGTGACCTCGCTGAAATTAGAGAGAAATCCCAACTGCTTCTTCAAAACTCAGACCTGAATGTTGTAAGGGAAACAAATTACTTCACGTTCCTGGCTTCATGAAAGATAAAGTGGTCATCTAGAGGTCAGAGAGAGTTTTGTTTCTAAGTGTAGAGTTTAGGTTAAAAGAGTTTGGAGTGTTAAAATTCATCAAAATGTACACTTTAAATGGGTGTAGTTTATTTTATGTAAATTACACCTTAATAAAGTTGAAAAAATAGAGAGACAGGAGACCAAAGTTTGGATACTGTCACAGAGCTAGCTAGTCTAAGTGTTAATAAATTGGGAGGGCAAAGAACAAGGAGTGGAAGTAAGCCGGAGAGAAAGTATCTGGGTATAAGATAAGGCAGAGTGAGGGCTACTTTAACTACAGGGGAATATGAAGCAAACAGCCTCAGGGTTCCAAGCACAGCTGGGTGGGGTCTCAGAAGAAGGAAGCCCTATCCCCCAAAAGCTGTCTGCAGATGCTCTGGAAGCAAAAGACAGGTTGTAATTAGATCACTCCTGAGAAAAAGTAAAAAAAATAGATAAATACATAATAAATAAACACTCTATGGTTTCTACAAAGTCAAAGGCTGCCCAAGGCATATTTGAATAACACATAAAATTCCACCTGGTCTGCCCAGTGAAGCATGACTATTTCAGAATTAACCCTTAACCAGTACCAACTCCACACGCCTCCAAAAATGTTATTGAGTGATTTGATTAACTGGTACTTAAGAATTACTAGAAAGTAATGTATTTTAGGTAAGGAATAGGTAAAATAACCCAGAGAGCAAGGGAAGAATTAAACAGATATGCAAATTAATCCTGAACTCAAAACACCCATGATCTGGAACTTGTATAAAGCAAACGATATCACAATCCCTTTCACTATACAGGTGAAATTTCCATCACAGTTCTCAGCAACACCCAGGCTTGTGAGAGATTTTCACAAAGTACTGAATTACAGTGGGGCCTTGACTTACAAGTGTCCCGACTAACGAGTTTTTTGAGATACCAGCTGTCTCTCAGCCGATTTTTTGCATTGAGTTGATAGAGTAATTTGAGTTAACGAGCTCCTTAACGAGCTCGGTCTCAGAACGAATTAAACTCGTAAGTCAAGGCCCCACTGTACCTTCAAATTTCATATTGGGAAACATATCTCTAATCCATTCCCATAGTGAATTCTTTTCCTCCAATTTTAAACAAACAATTCCTTGCCCCAAAGCACTCTTAGTTGATGATTCTTCCTTTCAATTAACCAAGAAAATCCAGCACTTAGAAATTAGTGAACTTCCTTTCATCACTTCAATATTCTGTATCTTTTCCTTATTTTAAGCCTAGTTTTCTAAGATAGACATGCTAATCTTCCATAATAACATTTTTATCTTTATCCCACATTTCATCTTCTGTCACTTCAGTTGCTCCATTTATTAACCCTTTCTTGTATCTTCAACTGGTCTCCCTTTTCCTTGGCTTCTTTGCCTTCACTTTTATACATTTAGTTAACAAATATTTATTGAGTATTTACTATGTTCCAGAGACTATGCAAAATTCTAGGGATGTGGACCTGAAAGTTAAAGGCAGTCACAAACCTCAAGGAGCTCACTGGCATCTAAGGAGACAGGCATGTCCTGAGTCTCCACACGTGTGATCAGTAAACTAAATGCAAGAGTGTTTGGGGAGAAAACATGGGTGGAGTTTGAAATCAAACAAGGAAAAATTCCCCCAGGGAGATAAAATTAAATGTTATATACTGTCTGGTTTTGTGACCCAGCAAGTTCCTAGTTAATTTAAACTTTATTTTACTCACCCATGAAATGCAAATAATATCTATCTTATCCGGCTATAGTAAGACTGAGAAGAAAATAAGTACCCAGTGGTGAGGCCCTAGAGGTCATCAATGTGGACTGGAATGCCAACTCTACTACTCTATGTCCTTGGGTAGGTAGGTTACTTTACAACTGCATACTGGTTTCTCCTCAATAAAATATAAGTAAATGACAATATCAATCTAATAGGGTTGATATGAGAGTGGGACAATCTAGGTAAATTTTTAGAGAGTGAGCATTCAATGAAGTTAGCTGCTGTTATTAGCAGGTATTTTTAATCTCAAAATCTGTGTACAAATCCTGCTAAGTAAATAGCAGTACAACAAATGGAATCCTGTCATTTATAATGCTTCATTTTATTATTCATAATTTATAGAAGAGTCTATTTATTAGCAAATTAAGCAGCGGAGAAGAAGATAGAATTATATAGGTATCAAGTTGGTAAAGTAGAGCAAAGTCTACCACTTTCCCATCTGTTACGGTTGGATTGAGCCCACTCCAAAATTCATATGTTGAAGTCCTAAGCCCCAGAACTTCAAAATGTGACTTTATTTGGAAATTAGGTCATTGTAAATATAATTAATTAAATAAAGATGAGGTCATACTGGATTAGGGTGTCCCTTAATCCAATATGACTGGCAACCATATAAAGCAGGGATATTTGGAGAAAGACACACATAGGGAGAGAGTGACGTGAAGATGAAGGCTGAGATGAGATGATACTTCTACAAGCCACCTAATGCCAAATATTGCCAGCAAAACACCAGAAAGTAGGAACAGATTCTCCTCAGAGCCCTCACAGGGACCCAACCATGCTGACACCCTGGTTTCAAGGAATAAATCTCCCTACTATCCACATTATAAGTTCCCTGTGAAAAGAATATATTCATTTAATCATTCAATAGGTTATTATTAAAAGCCCTAGTAAATGAAAAGTAAAATAATTTTTAAAAAACACGGTTTCTAACTTCTAGGAATTCAGAACCTAAGTCAAGTCAAATACATAAATAACTGATACAGAGTGGGCTGAGATGAGTATTATCAAAGAACAAGGGCAGAGCTCACTTCATTCCCAATGGCGTATCCCTTACAACGAGGCTTCTCTCTTACAAATATTCTGTGTTTTTCCATGGGCCATTGTCTCCTTCGTTGGCTCTGACATCTATGTCTCTTCTCCCAACTTCAACACAAGCTGACATTGGAAGTCAGTCCACAGCCATTATGACAATTCTCCTTCCCTCCCAGAATAAACATGGAAGGCACACCCACAGGCAGGCATATGGATTTATTTAGACAGTCCTATTTGGAGAAGCCTCCCTAACGCCCCTGATTCTGGTGCTTTCTGACTGGATGGAAAACAGGGATCCTCTGCCAATAATCCCACCCTCTCATACGCCAGGATCCTGGCAGAAGCTTGACTAAAATAGATTTACATTGAGAAGGCTAAGGATGCAGAATTTCATGGTAGTTTAGAAAGAGTAGTAGCGGGAGGAATAGGACTTGAAGGTCAGAATCCAATGGAACTTTAGCCTTACTGGAATATTCAATTTTTTAAAAAATATATTCTGGGACTTCCAGCTAACATTAATTCAAGACATGGTGGGTGAGCTGTTTGCAACCATTCTTCTCATCTTTGTGAATTTCTGTCATGATCAAAGGCAAATCCTATCTCCTTTTGATACTCCCCTATCTCACTGCTTTATAATTGATTTCCTAGTCCTGGTTCCTCCCACTTTCCCTATTCCAGAACACATCCCCATTCTCTGCCTTAATTGTCCTTTCCCCTTTTTCTTAGTCTTAAGACGTAGTGTTATAAATTCATTGCATCAAGTGTTGAATGGGTAGAATCATGGGTATTCCAGATGTGCTGTGAGTTTTTCCATGCATCATATCACTTAACCTGTGTACCCACCATCAGTGTTACTGGGAAAATATACTTGGTAAATCTAAATTCCTTGGCTTTGATAACATCCTAGATCTGTCTGACTTCAGGGACCATCCTAGTTCTCAAAGGGGCGGAGAGTGAGTGAATTCACTCAATAATGACAATAGTACCTGTTATAGCTTAGAGTTCCTGTTTGCAGACAGGCCAGCCCAATTATTTTTAAAATCAAAACAAAAACAAAACAAACACACTGAGTTTCAACCACAGTGGTGGTTAAGATGCCAAATCGCTCTTTACTCTGAGGGTAAATGTATAAGTAGATTTTTTTCTACTTAACCTACAAGAACTATTCATTACAAGTGTAGAAGTGCATGCATGGGCAAGAGTGTTTTCAAAGCATCAGGGCATAAAGCAACAACAACGCCCATGGTAACACCAGTGCCATGGAACAAGACTCACAGTAAAAATGTGAATTTCCACACTGCGATGATTTAATGCAGTGAATGTCACAGAGGTAGCCAAGGGGGACAGGGAAGAGCTTGACTGGACCAATAGGCCAACAGAAACCAGGCAAATGTAGCACTTTCTAATATTCCCGGCCTCTGCTTATTCTAAAGAGGGGGGGGCGGAGTTCCTGGCAAGGGGGACCTCTACCATCTCTGCTCTGCTCTGCTCTGCTCAGTTTCTGCTGGCCAAAGAAGTCACTATCCAGTGATATAAAGAAATTCCCTGAGACATAAATAAATATCCA
Source organism: Myotis lucifugus (assembly GCF_000147115.1). Taxonomy (NCBI): domain Eukaryota; kingdom Metazoa; phylum Chordata; class Mammalia; order Chiroptera; family Vespertilionidae; genus Myotis; species Myotis lucifugus. The sequence continues at coordinate 42,852 of NW_005872736.1, read as the reverse complement.
GCACCCATAGTTTATGGGTATATGTGAGACTGAAAGGTCTGGAAAAGATCCAAGCCATTTTAACTAGCAAGAAACCAGCTAGTAATGCCTGGTTTGTATTTCTTGGAGGAGGGACACCAGAAACACTTATTTCATTCCACACCATAATTCACCACAATCAGAGGGAGCACAGCGAGGGCAACACCATCTCCCAGCTGCTGATTACATCAAGGGCTTGCAGCACAAATTCAATTTTATGATGTTAATCTCAGCCTGCCACTCAGAAATTTTCTCAGAGGGATATGATTTTTCTCTGGATTTCATTTTAAGAATGATTTTCTTCATCCACAATCAATAAAGATATGTTTTCATCAAAAGACTCTATCTTGGTAGAATTCAATTGGCTATTTCAATCCCTTTTGGTGACACAATATTAATTAAAATAGTTTATGTTGGACTTCAACTGGAAAGAGGGGCAGTGAAAAGAGCAGCTACTCAGAACATATGTTCTATACACATGAACATGGAGGGCAGAAAATAATTTTCTCCTTCAGTACACAGACATTAGCTATTCAAGAGAGTTTCTCTGACTTGGATTATATCTGTGATCTAACTTAAACAACAACAATAAGACAAAACAAAGAAAAACGACAACAAAAAAAATCACTCTTCTGTATTTATTGTTCAATAGGAAATCAAAATGCACATAAAAAGATGCTTCAAATGCTCACCTTCCAGTGCCTCAGAGGAGGAGAAGTAAGTACCCTTGTGCTCATGTGACCTGATGGGGCATTAAAAATCACAGTCACTGTGTCTCTTAACTAAAAGTATATATGATGCTACTGAAATGTATTTTTATTTTCAGTTTCTAAATAATGATTGCGGTTGAATACACTATTTTTCAAAGCAAGCATCTAGAATTAGCACAGAGTTTTTCACATTTACAAGAGAGAAGAAGCCTGGCTGGTATGGCTCAGAGGTTGAGTGTTGACCCATGAGCCAAGAGGTCCCAGGTTTCGTTCTCAGGCAGGGAATGTGCCCAGGCTCAATCCCCGGTAGGAGGAGGCAGCCAATCAATGATGTTTCTCATTGATGTTTCTAGCTGTCTATCCCTCTCCCTTCCTCTATCTCTAAAAATCAATAACAACATTTTTTTAAAGAGAAAATTATAAAATGTGTTACAAAAAATAAGTAAATTTTGTTTCAACAGTGGTTCCAAACATGGTGGTTAATTTGCTTAACAAGTATTTACAAAGCACGGACTATGTGCCTAACTCTGGTCACCCCTTGAGACTGAGAGGAAGGCTCCAGTCCCCATCAACTCACCGTGAGAAGGGCTGAGGCCTGATTCCTACAAGGCATATGGAGCAGTCATGGGAGGCTGTACTTAACCCTGGCTAGGGAGAGGATCAAAGAGGGCTTCTCAGGGAGGACTTTAATTACTGTAATAGTCAGCTGGGAATTTACATTCACATTTAAAAATGCTTAAGGTAAGCTTGGTCTCTAACCAGGTCTCTACAGATGGAAGCTTTTCATTTTCATAGGCTTGAAATCACCCATCCATTATATCAGTGGTTCTCAACCTTCTGGCCCTTTAAATACAGTTCCTCATGTTGTGACCCAAACAAAATTATTTTCGTTGCTACTTCATAACTGTAATGTTGCTACTGTTATGAATCGTAATGTAAATATCTGATAGGCAGGATGGTCTTAGGCGACCCTTGTGAAAGGGTTGTTCAACTGCCATAGGGGTAGCGACCCACAGGTTGAGAACTGCTGCATTTTATCTTAAAGTGAGAGGGTGGTAATGAACTGTTAAAAGATTTTATTTGAGCCCTAACCGGGTTGGCTCAATGGATAGAGCGTCAGCCTGCGGACTCAAGGGTCCCAGGTTCGATTCAGGTCAAGGGCATGTACCTTGGTTGCGGGCACATCCCCAGTAGGGTGTGTGCAGGAGGCAGCTGGTTGATGTTTCTCCCTCATTGATGTTTCTAACTCTCTATCCTTCTCCCTTCCTCTCTGTAAAAAATCAATAAAATATATTTTAAAAAAAGATTTTATTTGAGCAAAAATAGATTTGAATCAGGCAGCACCAAACTGTAAGAGGTTAGGAGAGCAGCACCAATAAGATGAACTCAGAGAAAGATTTTATAGAGGAAAGGCAGAAGCAAAGTAAGGAGATTATTTCTTGGCTATAGCTAAAATGTGACGTATGTATAGGCATGCTTTCTAACTGAGCATGTATGGGAATGTCCACACCTGAACATGTGATGAGAAAGCTTACCTCAATGTTTATGCATGAGTTTCCCTGAATGAAGATAAATTCCATCCTTTGTTCAGCGACAAATCAATTTGGGAAAGTCTCTCTCTCTCTCTCTCTCTCTCTCTCTCTCTCACACACACACACACACACACACACACACACACACACACGTCATTGTCTGCAGGCTTGCAGTACAGTACCTTCATTCTCATAAAATTCCTTAGCAAGTGAAATGGGGAACTGAGACAGATGGCTAAACAAGGCTGAGGAATTTACAGCCAGCTAATAATCACAAGGTCTTATCTTCCCTAACCACCCACACGTAGAAGCAAGTGGTTTTCCTCTGGCCAAGTCACTCAGTTGATTAGAGCATCCTCCAGATATGCCAAGGTTTCAGGTTTGATACCCAGTCAGGGCACATACAAAAATTAACAAATGAATGCACAAATAAGTGGAACAACAAATTGCTCTCTCTCTCTCTCTCTCTCTCTCTCTCTCTCTCTCTCTCTCTCTCTTTCTCTCTCTCTCTCTCTCCCTCTCTATAAAAATCAATAAATAAAAACTTTTTTAAAAAGCAAGTGGTATATTCCAGACCATGCAAGGGCAGACCTGCCTCC
>NW_005872736.1:26242-38313 GCF_000147115.1 Myotis lucifugus | reverse complement strand
TCTTAAAAATTTTGCCCACCCCATTTGAAAAAAAAAAATACCTCTTTCATTCCAAAACAGGGCTTCGGGGAGAGATGTCCTTTTTTAATACCCTGACGGAATTTATTAATAAGAGGATGCCCCCTGGTTTTACCTTTTTTAATTCCCAGAAAGAATAGGTGGAATTTTCAAGCCCCAAAAGACATCTTTCGGAAATGTAGAAATCTGGAACCTTTAAAATATTCCCTAATATCATTTTTTGTCAAGTTTCCCATAACCTTCTTTTATAACTTTAAAATCCACTTCTATTATAGTGACCCCATGTTAACCAGAACTCATATTTCTAAGGCATTCACTCCGGTGGGTAGATTCACACACACAGAAAGGCTTAACAGTGAATGTTTTTGTTTTGTTTTTCTAATATATTTTTTATTGATCTCAGAGAGGAAGGGAGAGGGAGAGAGAGATAGAAACATCAATGATGAGAGAGAATCATTGATTGGCTGCCTCCTGCACACCCCCACTGGGGATCCAGCAGGCAACCCAGGCATGTGCCCTGACCATAATAGAACCCCGACCTCCTGGTTCATAAGTTGATGCTCAACCACTGAGCCACACCAGCTGGGCAACAATGGATGTTTTGTTAATATTTTGTTAATATTATAATTAATTTTAAAACACCTTTCCTCCAAAGAGGTAAAGCTATTGGAATTCAATGGAGTTCCAACTTTTGCAGTTTAAAAAAATAATCACTTTACTAGACCACTTCATGGCCAGTTTCCTTTTCTCCTCCATCCCTGGGCTTTCTTTACAGGAAACACTATCGGTGCATTTTAATAATGAAGGAACTAAATAAAGGAAGGCTAAGGAACAAATCACAAGACCAAATTAGCCACAAGTATTTGCGTGGCAATAGTGGTTGCATTCCTCCCCCCAGGTGGAGAGGAGCTGCACCGTGTGCCAGGGGACTGGGGGAGGGGGGAGGGGGAGGAACACTTTCTGAACCTTTCTTCAGGTAAAAGCATTCCCCGCAGGTGACCTCGTCTCCAGTAGGTGACCTTGAACTCATTTAGTATAAAACTGGAAGAGGAAGAAAAAGTTAAGGTCGCTGTACTGCAACGTTCTCTTTACACCTTAGTTAAATGTTTAGATAAGTACCACAAAATGCGCTAATGAATGAGGGAGGAATAAGGAAGCGCCCATCGCGAAGGCAGTATTCCTAGTATTTCACCTTTTCCAGATTTTCGTCAGTGCAGACATCACACACACACACACACACACACACACACACACACACGCACACACTTTATTTCCCTGCTCCTTGTCCACCTTTACAGGTGACAAAAGTCCTGTGTCTGCATTGGTTAGTGCTGGCTCAGCCTCAGCAGCAGGTGCGCTGGGGGAGGTTTTCGCCAGGCCGGCTCCCTGACAGCCCAGAGGCTGTCACCCCTGCTCTGGCTGGGGCCCACCGGGCTACGGAAATAAATCAATTTGGAATTAATGTAATGGACGCAGGTTCCCTAGCAGCCCGACTTCTCCAGTCTCAAGGAACCGTCCTAGAAACAGGCGGGTCTCTAAAGTCTCTGCAAGCAGCTCCTCCCAGGACTACCGGTAGGAATACTGAGCCCCTTGCCAACCCCCTCCCCCTATCCCGCACCTCCCCCCCACCACCACACAGACACACACACACACACACACACACACACACACACGAAAGGACCATCTGACAGATGCGCGGCTCGGGTCACTACTGCTGCGACATCTGCACAAGTTTGAAGAGGACACTGTCCACGTGCAGAAACTCGGAGCAGAAGAGGCTGCACCACCTGCTGCGCGCGCTCACCTTCCTTCCCCGCCCCGAGGGCTCTGGATGCGGGAGCCAAGTGGCGGCACCGCTCGGGCAGCCGGAGACGCCCCGCCCGGGATCCGAAGCCCAAGCCGAGCCGGGGGCGGCCGCCTCACCCGAGGCTCCGTGCGGCGGAGCAGCCGGCCCGGCAGCCTGGCTGTCGGAGGGCTGGACAACCGGACAGCGGGACCGCCCTTCTGGACTGCGAGGCCACGGCCCAGACCACGCCCCTTCCCCCACGGGCCCTCCCCTCCCCAGCGTCTGCGCCCACCCCCACCTCCCCCACCTCCCAATACCCCCCCTCCTCCGGCCCTGGGGCCCTGCCCTGGGCCTCCCCTGCCCCCGCCCTGTGGTCCCGCCGCTCCCCTCCCTCCCTTCTTCTCCGGGGGCCTTGCGGGCTGGAAACCCGGCCCACCCCACTGCTGGGGAGGGTGCCCTGTCCTTCCAGGGCTGGGGACAATTGGCGTTAAATTGGAAAATTCAAGGTAGGCCAGGTGAGGTGGCAGGGACTCGCCCCAGGGCATTAGCAGGGACTGGGACCCCCAAGACTTTCCAAAAGGGCAGGGAGAGGAACGCCCCCCTCCCAAAACTGCATCCTCCTGCAGCGAAGAGTGCGATCCCAGGGATGTAGAATGGGTGGGAAATTCAACAGGGAAACCGGCGTCCTGACCTAGGAGTGGCCCAAGGACCGGGACCGACTGGGTGCTTTAGAAAAATGGGAGGACAGCTTGTTTTTCTGCAGGTTTCTCAGTTCTTTCACTTGACCCTTCAAACCCTCTGGGCAATTCAGTGTTGGCTTCCGGAAGCAGCTGGGGAGAGATTTTAACCGCTCCCTGTTCACTAATACCGGGCTTTCCCAATACTGAGGACATTTATCAGGTACAAGTTTTAGGTCGGCTCTGAGGTCAAAGTTCGCATAACCTGGATCTTCCTGTGTGGAATCCCTCAGACTAGGACACTCCTGGCACCTCCCCAAAGGTCCTGTCATTGGTTCATCTGGAATCTCACTTTCCCCTGGGTTAGGTGTTCCTGTGGTTCACCCTCAAGATTCCCTCACCTCCTCTGCCCATAGGTAACACCAGTCACAACTCATTGAAATTGCTTGTGCTTGGCTTCCCTGCCCGTGAGCTCAGTCACACAGTAAAGGTGTTTTAGGCAGCAGGAATGGCACCAGGTGTCTGACAGGTGGGGTCGTGGGTTCAGCAACTGGGTACTTGGGTCCTGGCTACGAAAGAATTCAGAGCCAAGACCCAACCGTAGGAGAACATTTCTTTGATAAATCACAGACGTAGAAGTAATTCCTAGAAGAAATGGGCTGAGGAAAGGAGCTATGGAGGCAAAGGAAGGGCCTTAGGAGCATGGGAGTGAGGAAGGCAATGGGAATGCACCTGGAATGGGGTGGGGGAAGGGAAAGGCACCTGGCCGGTGTGCTCTGGGAGTGAGAGCCCCAGGGTTTATTTTATTTATTTATTTAATCTTTATTGTTGAAAGTATTACATTAACCTCTTCCCACCGCTCCCATCCCCCACCTCTCCCCCCAGGCCCTCATCACCCCATTGTCTGTGTCCAGAGATTATACATAAATGCATACAAGTTCATTGGTTGATCTCTTCCCATCCACCCTCCCTTGCCTTCCCTCTGAGGTTCAACAGTCTGTTCATGATGTCCTAAGGGTTTTAAAGGTGGAGATTTTAGGGGAAGCCTCAGGAAAAGATCTCAATAGAATACTCAGCAGTTTTCCTAGTTTGTCCTTTCAGGGTTGTGGTCTCCACTAATTGATTGGTGGGCACCAGGGCAGGGGATCATTATTCAATGCAGCTGGTCCTGAGGTCAGCTTTGGCTGGTTTTGTTGCTCTTCTGGGCCTGGAGCTGAAATACAACTGAGACCAGATATTATCTCTAGGGAGGAAAGGCCAGGGGATCCAAACCTCAAGATTGGCCTTATGCTAGAGAAGGAAAAGTCACCTCAGGGGCTAGGTCCCACCCTACAATTGTCCTTTACTAGGCACCTGGGGCTTTCCATCCTGGAGAATCTAGTCTAGCCCATCAGTCCTTGCTCTGCTCATGCCTATTCCACTGCCTACCACAAATGCATAATAAATGTTGTTGAATGATGACATGCATGTGACAGACTATTAAAGCACCCCTGGCCCAGTTCTTTAAGGAAATTCCCTCGCCTATCTTTACCTTATAAGTGTGCAGGACCTTATCTCACAGTTGATATTTCAATGTCTTCCTCCTACCTCTGAGCAGAGTCATCTTCATTTTCATAGAGGTGCTGGTGTAGTAAGAACCTGGGACTTGGTTGCTCTTGTCTGAACTCTGCAATAACTAGCTCTCTGATCTTAGAGGCCTTCAATCTCTCTGATTCTTAGGTCAAAGTCCTAGTCAGCCATGGGCAAACTACGGCCCGCGGGCCGGATCTGGCCCATTTGAAATGAATAAAACTAAAAAAAAAAAAGACTGTACCCTTTTATGTAATGATGTTTACTTTGAATTTATATTAGTTCACACAAACACTCCATCCATGCTTTTGTTCCGGCCCTCCGGTCCAGTTTAAGAACCCATTGTGGCCCTCGAGTCAAAAAGTTTGCCCACCCCTGTAGATACTTTTAGGACCTACCAAGTTGTAAAAAAAGATTTAAAAAAAACTATTAGGGTGAAGAAAGTTATATAATACTCATTTGGTCTGTATAGGAGTGTGGTTCCTAACAATGTTCAACTTTACTCAAACCCTGTAATCCTGGAAAACAATAGGTTCAAGAAATCTTCCTTCCCTTTTGTGTTTAGAAAATTGTTTACTGCAAAGAATCATTCTTCCTGAAATGACTTTCATACTTACTGACAAAACTTACTTTGTTTATCTATGATAAGCTACTCACAGACCCTTCAAATCCCCTCCTTTTTTATTCCCTCACTAGAGGCCTGATGCACAAAATTTGTGCATGGGTAGGGTCCCTAGGCCTGGCCAGTGATCAGGGCCAATCTGGGCCTTCCTTCATTTCGTGCTGCCCCCTGGTGGTCAGTGCACATCATATTGAGTGATTGAATTCCCCGTCAAACTCCTGAGGGGACATTTTGCATATTAGCCTTTTATATATATAGATTCCTATCTGTAAAATGGAGAAGTTGTATTAGATAGGCCAAGATATTTTTTGGCTCTCAAAATAATGAATACTGAAGCAAAATTTCAAAAGAAGAAGGAGGAGGAGGAGGAGGAGGAGGAGGAGGAGGAGGAGAAAGTCAGACCTTTTAGACCTCAACAGAAGAGCAAGCTTACAGCTGAGAGCCAGACTGGGCACTTGCAGGTATTTTATTTGACTAGCCTGGTATTGTTGTTGCCATTATTTTTTTAAATTGGATTTGAATATTAAAGGCCTCACCTCTCTTTATAGTCTTCACCATTTATATTATTTGTTTGGCCACTGAAGACATTTAGTTCGTGTTTCTAGAACACTTTTGGGCTCTCAGAAAATTATAAAAATGCCTCCTCCCTCTCCTCACTCCACATCAACAGAGATAGCTAGGCAGTGATACAATGATGTCTATTAATCTCTACATGGTAGGGGTAGGATTGGGCGTTTGAACAAATGGACACATTTCATTTATAATTGAAATGTGTTTCTTTGGTAATAAAATGCTATCCAGGACACCCTCTCTCATTATAAGTCTGAAAGATTTTTACCAGATAAAATAAATATCCCTGTAGGTGTGTGGTAATTTAACTTTAAATTGGAATCGATTCTCTGGCATATTATAATACCAAAAAATGAATAGAAATAATGCATAAAGAAATTAATTTGGTCATTTCTGGGGAAAAAATAGCTTGTGATGTTTTAATACATGTCCAAAAGTTCTATGATATTCTTCCCTTTGGTGGAGCCTAATTTTTCTCCCTTTGAGTGTGGGCTATACCTAGTAACTAGCTTTTAACAAATATGGTGAGTTAGGAATGATGAAGAGTCACATCTACATCCTAAAGTGACATTGTAACTTCCATTTTTATTCTCACTCTTTCTTGGATCACTCTCTCTAGAGAAAGCCAACTAACGTGTTCTTAGGGCATTCAAGTACAGTGGGGCCTTGACTTATGAGTTTAATTCGTTCCGAGACCGAGCTCGTTAAGGAGCTCATTAACTCAAATTACTCTGTCAACTCAATGCAAAAAATCGGCCGAGAGACAGCTGGTATCTCAAAAAACTCGTTAATCGGGACACTCGTAAGTCAAGGCCCCACTGTAGCTGTATAGAGAGGCCCAGGTGGTTAGGAAGTGAAGCCTCCTGCCAATAGCCACTATGGAACTGAGGCCAACTCATATGAAGATACCCTTATGGAAATGGATCCTCTGATCCCAGCTGACATCTTGACTGCAACCTCATGTGAGACCCTAAACCAGAACCATACAGTTCAGGCACTCTTGGGTCCCTAACCCACAGATACTCTGCTATAATAAATGTCGTGGTGACTTGTTATACAGCAATAGGAAACTAATACAAAACTTATTTAAGAAACTTTCCTGATGATGATGTGCTAAAGATGATGATACTAATAATATTGGGCATTTTTAGATGTTTCTGCCGTATAATGATTTATGTATCTTCCAAAGACATTTTTGATAGCAGGAACTATGTGGACACTTATCATTCTTCTTAACTACCCAGTCTTTGACCCTGTTTTTTTTATGTTTGCAAAATCCTCACCCTCCTAATGAGACAGAGCCTATATCTTCCTGGAGAAACTGCAAAACAGTGCCATTGCTTACTCTTTAATATTCCATTGCACACAGCATGTGGACACATATTCTAGGCCACGCGAGTCAGATTCACAGCCCCAGACAAAATCCAAACTGGTGAGAGAAGTGGCAGCACCACAGCCACATCTGGTTTCCAGAGGCAGCAATCTGACGCTGCTGGCAGCTGCATCCAACCACTAGCAGCAGAGGTCTCAGTGTCTGTGTCCAATGCTGGTGGCAGTGATGCCGCCATGGTACAGTGCTGCAGTGTGATTCTAGACTTTGTCATGACTACATAATATCCAATCTTAGTTGTTTGTTTGTTTTTTTATTTCCCTTTGCATTTAGGTTAGCAAATATTGCTTTCTTTTGCATACAACTAAGAACCCTGACTGCAAGAGGCAGATACTATCTCCATTTTAAAAATGAGAACATTGAGGACCAAAGTTGTTAAATGATGTATCTTGAGATACAAGTAGCAACTGATAGAATTGGAACACATTAATTAGTACAGATTGAGCTAAGAAAACACTTAACTTTAGCATTTAAAAGACAAAGGGTTTACACACTTTAAAAAATATGTTTTTCTTTACATCAGATGAAATGCTGCTTTGCTGCCCTGGCCCACATATTAAATGTCACCTTTATGGCATTGAACCCCCTGCTGCTTCTGCATGGACCTTGCTCTTTCTAGCTTCCTTGATATTGCACAGATATTTCTTTCTGCAGACGCCTTTCTCTGTCCATCACTGCCTCCCATCCATTTTAATTAATTTGGCTCTTCGTCAAAACCTAGATTTAGAGATGATTCCTCTTTGCAGTCTCTCTAAGCCCTAATTATTCTCACCCACTCCTCATGCTCTCCCAGGATTCTGTTTCTATTCATGATAAAATACTTACTCTGCTTGTTTACCTGTCTTAAACCTATGTCATGGCAACAAAAGAAACAAAGAATCCAGACTCTGCCCAAGCAATAGAGGGTGTCCTGAAAATTTAGGGGCTAGGACAGTGATGGCGAACCTATGACACGCGTGTCAGAGGTGACACGCGAACTCATTTTTTTGGTTGATTTTTCTTTGCTAAATGGCATTTAAATATATAAAATAAATATCAAAAATATGTCTTTGTTTTACTATGGTTGCAAATATCAAAAAAATTCTATATGTGACACAGCACCAGAGTTAAGTTAGGGTTTTTCAAAATGCTGACACGCTAAGCTCAAAAGGTTCGCCATCACTGGGCTAGGAAATAGTTTACTTACTGAACAGGGACCTTATGCTTTAATTCCATCAACTGAAAGAATGCTGACAACTAAGCATGTAACCCTATGCAGTATACTGGAGACATTTTCTCAAAAGAAAAGAAAATGATTCTAGGGGGGAAAAAGTATCAAGAAAATGACTTTTTAAAGTTTCTCAAGTAAATGGATGAATATCCATCTGACTCTGAAGGTCACTACTTCACAAGTTCAGCACTTACACAAATAGTGTCCACTCAGATTTTTTGTATGTCAATTTTACATTTTAGCAAGAAACAAAGGATCACCAGAATTATGTGGAAACCTCCAGCATGAAAGAGATGAAAACATATCAATTAGAAAAGGGAAATTAAAAAACAGACCATTCAGGTATCAGAATAAAATTTCAAATAAGAAAATAATATTTTCAGCCCTGGGCAGTGTGACTCAGTTGGTTGAGCTTCGTCCCATGCAGGGAAAGGTCACCGGTTTAATTCCTGGTCACCAGGTTGTGGGTTCAATCCCCAGTAGGGGGCTTGCAGGAGGTAGCTGATCTATGCTTCTCTCTCATCCTTCCTCTCTCTCTAAAATCAATAAAAACATATTTTTAAAAAAGAAAATAACATTTTCTGAGATAGAAGAATTTGAATCCATGAAACAAGATTAAGGCACTATATATTTTAAAAAGAAATAGAGAATGAAAAATTCTTTTGAATTAAAGCAATGCTAAAATATATATATTTCAATAGAAAGATTAAAGAACAAAGTCAAGGCAATCTGTCTGAAAATAAAAAAAAAGATAAAGAATTAACAGTGTGAAAGAAAAACTAGGTCAATCCAGGAGTTCCAACACCTTACCAACCATTCCCCTAAGAGAGAACAGAGAAAAGGTAGAGTTTGAATGGCTAATTAAAAAAAGTAATAACAGAAGAAAATCTAATAGAAATGAAGAAGGACATGAATTTCTAAGTAGGAAGAGTCTACTGAGCACCCAGGGAAATAAAAATAAACCTTGTCGGCAAATATTTATTGCAGCTTTATTCATAACCAGAAATAACTTAAATGTCCTTCAACTGGTGAGTGTACAAACTCTAACATATCCACATACACCCAGGGGAAGACTCAATAGTTTAAAAGTGTTCCCCAAACTAATGTATAAAATTGGTGCATCTCAATCAAAATTCCACAAGAAAATTGTATACAAATTGACAAACTGATTCTAAAATTATATGAAAAGGCGAAGAAACTAGAAGAGTCAACAATTTTGAAAAAGAACAAATTTGGAGGGCTCACATTCTCTGATTTAAGTATAAAATAACACTACATTTCAGTTGCAGTAGTGAAAGAACAGACATACAGATCAGTGAAATATAATAGAGTTCGGAAACAGAGTCAGACATAATCAGTTGATTCTTTTTATTATTTTTTTAAATATTTTTGTTGATTTCAAAGAGGAAGGGAGATGGAGAGAGAGATAGAAACATTAATGATGAGAGAGACTCATTGATCAGCTGCCTCCTGCACGCCCCCCACTGGGGATCGAACCCACAACCCAGGCATGTGCCCTTGACTGGAATCAAACCTGGAACCCTTCAGTCTGCAGGCTGATGCTCTATCCACTGAGCCAAACAAGCTAGGGCTCAATTGATATTTTTTTAAAGGACTAGGGGAATATATTGAGGCCACCCTGGTAATGCAGGATAACCTCTCCAATTTTAAGTCCTACTTTAATTAAATCTGCAAAGTCCACTTGCCATGAAAGAGTAGATTAAAAAGCTGTAGTACGTCTACACAATGGAATACTATGCTGCTATAAAAAAGAAGGAACTTTTACCATTTGCAACAGCACGGATGGAACTGGAGAGCATTATGCTAAGCGAAATAAGCCAGTCAATGAAAGACAAATATCACATGATCTCACTCATATGTGGGATATAATGATCAACATAATTTGATAAACAAGAATAGATCCAGAGACAAATTGTAGGGTAGGGGGGGAGGTTAGAGAGCAACCAAAAAACTTATGTGCATGTATATAGCATAACCAATGGACACAGACACTGGGACGGTGGGGGCTTGCCAGGGGTGGGAATGACTTGGGTGGGGGGTTAATTGGGGGAAAAGGAGACATATGTAAAACTTTAGACAATAAAAAAAAGATGCAAAGGCTATTAAATGGAGGATAGTCTTTTCAACAAATGGTACTGGAACTATTGTCATCCCTACGTTGAATGAATGAACAAACTTTAACATATCAAACTGAATCATAGATCTAAACGTAAATCATAAAACTAAATTTTCTTGCCTTAGCTGGTTTGGCCCACTGGATAGAGCATTGGCCTGTGGACTGAAGGGTCCAGAGGTTTGATTCTGGTCAAGGTCACATACCTTGGTTGCAGGCTCAATCCTCAGCCCCAGATAGGGCAAATGTGGAAGGCAACCAATGGATGTGGCTTTCTCACATCAATGTTTTTCTATGTCTCTTCCCCTCTCTTCCACTCTCTCTAAATAAATAAACAATGGAAAAATATGCTGGGGTGAGGATTAACATAAAAAACAACCAAACTAAATATTGAAGAAATTATAGGAGAAAAATTTTTGTGATTTTTGGGTTAGGGCAAAGCTTTCTGGATATGACATCAAAAAGTATGATCCATAAAAGAAAAAGACAAAAAATTAGATGTCATCAAAATTAAGAACTTCTGGGTCTATGAAAAGCACTAAGAGAATGTTAAAAAAAAATTACAGATTAGGAGAAATTTTTTCAAATTAAATATCTGATAAAGGACTTGTATCCAGAACATTAAATAAAATCTCCAAACTCAGTAATAAGTTAACTAAGTTTTAAAATACCAAAATATTTGGCCATTTCACCAAAAAATTTTGGATAGAAAATGTATATATGAAACACATGCTCAACATTAATTAGTTACTAAAGACATAAAAATTAAAATGGCTAATTTTTTTTTAAGAAACCTGACATTGATAAATGCTGGTGAAGATACAGAGAATATGGAATTCTTATACATGGTCAGTAGATTTGAAAAATGGTTCAGACATGTTGGAAACGCTTTAACAGTTTCTTCCAAAGTTAAACATATACTTGCTTTATGATCTAACAATCCCACTCTCTGATATTTACCCAAGAGCAATGGAAATTTATGTATGCAAATGCTTATGGTAGCAAATCAAATGTCCTTCAGCTGTCAAATATGCAAGTTGTGTTATAGCCATATAATGAAATATTAATCAGCAATGAAAAGGAAGAATGGAGGTGGTTCTGGTGATAGGATCCAGTTCCTGCAGCAGCAATGAAAGTTCTGCTGGCTATGCCCAATAGTGATGGCATTCACATCTCCACAGGACAGTTCTAAACTGTTACCTGCCCTTAGCAGTGCTCACAAAAACTTTAATAAGTCAATTTTCTGCTGCAACTTCTAGAGTAGGTTTCTATCATTTACAACTTAAACCAGAAATGCATAGTAAGAATTTAGCATTTATTGTTGACACTTCATATGCATTTTTAGTACTAGACTAGAGGCCTGATGCATGAAATTTTTGCAAGAGTAGGCTTTCGCAGCTGCGGCTGACTGGATTCCTCCCTCGCAGCCCTGTCAGCTGCCTCAATCCTGCAGCTGCAGCCCCAGCTTCATCCCGGAAGAACCTCTGGTCTAATTAGCATATTTTGCTTTTATTATTATAGATTATTATAGATTGTAATCTTTTAAATTAATACTGTGTAATATAAAAACTATGAAAATACTGGACAGTGATAAAAACCTATAGAGACTGAAAAAAATATCCTTCTGATTGGTTATTGGGGAGAGAAGTACAGGACTTTCAATTTTTATGCTCTTCAGCTAAAGCTCTAACTATTACAATGATAGGATTGTAAACACTATCAAGTCAACATAACATTTTAGCTAGGAAAATGGAAGCCTTAAGAAATTGAGACCTTTTGCAGAATTCCTTTAGGTCACTCTTAACAGAGTTTCTTTTCTTCTATTGTTTTGTGCACTGTAATGTATGAAATTGCTTATGTTGACATATACCGAAAATTATGGTAGTTATGTGTTTATGTATATTTCAAGGTAAAATGGGCTTTCAGTTGACCTAAAGAGTACATGCAGTTTGAGTGAAAAAAGTAAACCCTCCATTGTCTTATGCTTCTGCGTGGAAATAAAGCAGTTCAGGGATTCACTAAAGGTTGTGCATGTTTTTATGACAGAGCTGGGCTCAAATATTAACCTTTCAAGCCCAGTGGTCTTCCCACCATT
>NW_005872736.1:23543-25485 GCF_000147115.1 Myotis lucifugus | reverse complement strand
TTTTGCAGTCTCCTTGTGAATTCTGCTCAGCTGTCTATATAAATGATTGTGACATTGTGTACTTAATCATCAGCAAATGGAAGTTTCCAGAAGAAAAACTGTCCCATAGATTTCAGCACACTCTGACATGAAAGGAAGGTTAATCCCAGAACTTAATTATATTAACATCCCAGAAAGGGTCAGGGAACAGAGTAGTCTATAGAAGCATCCTAGTACTATATATGTTATCCTGAGAAATTCAATTCACAAACTAGGACTGAACTTCAATTTATAACAGTAACAATACCTGGCATTTAGATAGTGCTTCTTCAACAAACTTTCATACATATTATTTTAACTGATACAATGAAAGGAGAAGATGCATAAGTAACCAAGAACATTACATATAAATCATTTGCTTGTGACTTTGCATTGCTCTTGACAATTCTGCATGATGCCATTTTGAGGTGAACTCTAATTGTCATCTTAAGGAGTTTTTATTTTTTGGATTATATTCTATATATTGGTCCATTTACCTGAATCCAGCACATTCCATGGATACTATAAACTTCCTTCAATTCTCAACTTTCCATTCTCAGAAATAATCCATATCAGTTCCCATTGGTTCACTCTTTTCATGTTCTCTGGTTCCTCAAACTACTCTCCTCTGGGATTTAACCTGCGGCTGCCTAACTCTAAAGTTTATTCTTAGTCCATTGATTTAAAGGCTTTCACTTCTATTAAAATATATCACTGGGGTCAATTTAGGGCTCCTGAGATAACAATAATGGGAAGCTCAAATCTCCTTGGTTACCACAGTGACACTGCCAGTAATGATCTATTTACAGGTCTGGCTGTTGACAAACTTGTCAAGTGGGAGAAGTTGGTGTAGTCTCATTGAGATCTTTCAGACAGTTTAGTTATTATGGCTGTCACTTCAATGTTATCTCCTTGAGAAAACACTGTTTCTAATTTCCCTCCTCTAAAATCCCGTTTCATCAGAGAGGGCACTGGGACCCAATTTATCTCATTAACCCAATGCCGATAGGCCAGTGGTATTGATGGGGTATCCCATTTTGTTGTACACCTAAATGCAATAATTAATAGTGTTGGCTCTTATTATTGACTCAAAAATATTTAGTAAACGTCTATTATATTTTAGATGCTGGTAAAAAGGCAATGAACAGTCTATAAGACCTTACTTCTGTCTTATAAATGAAGACATATCCTTTCAAACTGATAGTCTGAAAGTCTAAGAAGAATTTCTCTATAATCAACCTCTTGGTTCCAGTCTTTCTTTTGTACTCCCTTACTAATGTTCTCTCTCTTTACTTTCATCTTTATTATTTACTAGAGGCCCGGTGCACGAATTCATGCATGGATGAGGTCCAGCCAGCCCACCCTGATTGGGGCTGATGGGGGCTTGGGGGAGGGGCTGGGGGAGGTTAGCCGATGGCCCCGCCCCTGATCAGGGAGGGGGGCAATTGGGGGGAAGGGCGGCTGGGGGGAGGGCCGAGGGAAGTTGGCTGGCCGGCCCTGCCCCCATCTGGCTAGTTGGCCAGCTGCAGTGGGTGTCATATTGACTGGTCATTCCTGTCATTCTGATCGCTTGGCTTTTATATATATATATATATATAGATTCCCCATTTAGTGTCATAGGAAAAGCCAAAGGTATTGAAATTTTCTGTATCCCTTAACAGTGGATTAAAGTATCGGTAGCTGGTGCACTAATTGATCACTGCTTTCTACGTTCATCTCTCTTCCTTAGAGGCAGATATTTTAATTCCCAAAACCTTATCATGATCTTCCTAATTTTGGGCTATTTTTTCCTCATTGATTAGCCCTTTCTTCCCTACTCATTTCCAGATAACAACTAAAGACATTAATTTGAGTCTCTCAGAGATCTCAGTCTTGTGCAAGAGTCCTAGAATATCAGCGTTTTATTTTATTTTTTAAAAGAATG
>NW_005872736.1:19441-23371 GCF_000147115.1 Myotis lucifugus | reverse complement strand
CAGCAACCTTTCGGTGCACATGATGACACCCAACCAACTGAGCTACACCAGCCAGGGCTAAAATGTCAGTGTTTTAATCCAGATTAAGAATCTATGGATGAAATTTCAGATATTCTAGTAGGAACTAAATAATGATAAAAATTCATATTCAAAAAAGGAACCCAATTGAATGAACCTCCCAGGACCCCTCCTGGAAACAAATAAAAGTGATGGTGGTAACAACCGAGTCAAGTTAAGAGGCCTCTGCTTCTTTTGTACGATGACAGAACAGTAAAGACAGGAATGGTCATCAGGCAGTAGTTCTCTATGAGGGCATTTTTGGTGCTGTCAGTGCCTGGGCTTGCTCCTGGCAGTTAAGGCCAGGGGTCCCACATGCCCACAGTGTAGCAGTGCCCTGATCAGCAGCACTGTCAGGCCATTCTTTTGCCAAGGGAAAGGAAACACAAGGCGGACTCTTTTCCCCAAATCTGTGTGAATGGCCAGTGCCAGAGCTGGAGACAGAACTTAGAATTTTGTTCCAGAATTTTTAAAATTGGAACCACTTTTCTACATAACTTCTCCTTACACAGCCAAAGGGAAATTGTCCCATTCCAAAGTTTCTTTAAGGTCTGATATTCTCCTTCTTCTAAGATATTTTTCTCACACTCTAAATTCTCTGGGTGTGATTTTAGTGGTATAAGAAAATGTCTCATTCTGTAGTTGTGATGTTTAAGGGAGGGGAGGTGTTACATTATCACACAAAAGTACTTTTATTAACCTTGATCATTTGCTTTATCTTCCTACTTTTGACTACTTTAGAAAACCAAACCTACTCTTTTTAAGTATTGAAAGGAATGAATGTGCAGTTCTCATTCAACATATAACATTCATCCCAAGTATATCATGTGCCAGGCATTGTGTTAGGTTCTTTAAGTGCAGGTGACATAATGTTAACAGTAAAAAGCATAATCCCTCCCTCAGACATGTGAGAAGGTGAGTCCAATCTAGTAGTCACAATGATATGATAGGATGCTATATGACTGTAGAGAAAGGGCACTTAACCCCAACATGGGTAGTCAGAAAGGCCTTCTGGAGGTTTGATACCCCAGTTGAGAATTGAAGGGTAGCAGGTGATAGTCGGACAACTGGTAGTAAGAAGGTGGTTGGGTAAGAAGAATAGCAGATGGAAATCTAGATAAAAAGAACAGTGTCTGCAAAGCTTGGGTTACACAAGTAAATGTGTCACAATTGTGGACAAGCAAATAGTTTAGTTTGGCAGAAACATAGATAAGCTTGTCTGACAGTTGAAAAATGGGGATGGAAGGAATAAAGAGGCAAGGATGAGATTGGATAGGACAGGTCTTATTAATCCAGGGTAGAGCTTAGGTTTATCTTGAGGGAAATAAGTAACCATTGAATAATTTTAAGAAGAGAGCTGGTAATCCAAAAAATAGAGTTTTGAATAAATAATCAGCTCCTAAAAATTAGGGCTTCATTGGACAACTCTCATTAGATGCAGAACATATAGCCTAACATTCCTGTTGAAATTCATCACATCCACTCCCATCGATGTGGTAAACATATTTCTACCCTGGAGTATCTCTGACACAGATCCTGTCCTCCCTTCTACATCCAGTGGCAGGCCCCTGACCCCCCAAAATAATCCTAATCAGTGCTCATCAGTTTTGGGGAGAGATGGTATCAAAGTAAATAAAGAGGAGACATTAGAGTACTTGAGGACAGTGTCAAAGAGGAAAGATTTATCACATAATTGTACACACAGCACAAATATTAATGAAAAATACCACTTTTCCTATCATTACCAAGGTTTCCTTTTGCAAAGATAATCTACTGGACCAAATGGTGAACAATACATAAATAGTGTTTTCTGTCTGAGTGAATGTTGGAGATGTGATTACAGTGTTTTGAAAAATAATGTGATTTTACAAATTGCTAAAGAATAGATTGGCAAAAAGTGTTCACTAGAGACAATACATGCAATAATTAAAGAGTGGTTTTCCAGTCTGATCAAAATACATTTTTGTGTAATAGTAGTAGAATTCTATTGATAGTCTTCCACATTAAATTAAAGCACCAACCATACTCACAGGTTTAATTTGGAGGAGCTGTTCAATTTTGCATAGTGATATGCAAGTGAAAACTCAGTTTGAGCATCAATAAAATAGAAGTGAAACATTCTTCAGAAAATTGACTTTGAAAAAAGTAATAATCATGGCAGTAGTAAAAGAGTAAAGGTTTTCTCAAGATAGAACTTTGTACTTATTTAAAACAGATTGCAACAAGTCAGGTGACAAGAGAATAAAAATACTGGAGAAGGAAAAAGAAATAGGACATTAAATGTTTTCGAGACAACACAAAAGAATGAAACAAAATAAAATGAGACATGAGAATGTAGAGGCAAATGATTGAGAAACAAGAAAATCATTGCTTATTTATACCTTCTCTATTTTCTAAAATAATTTCAGCCAGCTTACGAGAAAAGACACAGGAATAAAAATATTAATAAACAGAACAGGTACATGGTTTAAGTAGCAGCAAGCAGAACTTGCATTCCCTTTACAACCTTAGACATGGAGTTATTCAGAATCATTTCCTCTGCGGTTCTTTAGAGGCAAATTTCTAAGGCTGATCTGCTTGCAAGGTAAGGGGACTTAGACTTCCCTTTTTGAAAAGAGCAAATGCCAAATAATCTGAAACATCTTTTAAAATTACTACACGATGTAATAGATTTCTCACTGTCATAAAGCTGGTCGTGTATCAGTCATCCAAGCTGATGTCTTTTAATCTTTTATTTTAGATGAAGTGAGGGGAAAGAGCTTCAAGCATAAGGGTAGAGAGGAACAGAGAAAGGTGTGTGTTTAAAATATCTCCTCACAGGGGCTTATAACCCCAGCATAGTAGAGCCTTGCTTCTCAAAGTGTAGACTAGGACCAGTAGCATTTGTACAGTGAGAGCTTGTTAGAAATGCAGAACCTTGGCCCCTACCTCATACCTACTGAATCAGAACTGCATCTTAATAAGACCACAGGGGATTTCTACACGGAATAAAGTTTGAAAAGCACTGCTGAAGAGGTCAAATCAAATGTAGGGTAAAGGGAGGAAAAATTATTGCCGTGTACACACTTAGAGCAGACCATGCGCCCTCCTTTATGGAACAGTAATAGAAGATAAGTAGGATAAGGAAATTACTAAATAGTAAAAGTTTCATGCATTCATTGACCAGGATGTCTAGGATGAGTGTTGGGTATTTGGGTGAAATTGAGTTGGGAATAAGATCTAAATGTGTCAAGAGAGAGGAGGTGCAGTTACAGAGGATGATATTTGAAATAGGCTGGAGAGCCGATAATGCAGAAGTACAAACAATAGTATCCAAATAAATGTAGCCAAAAAGGAAGAATACTAAGTTAGTGTTCAGAAATCAATAAATATTATTGTGGTGCACTAGAATACTGTTGTATGGAATGTTATTTTACAGAATTATCTGCAGTAATGATATGTCTTATCCTGAAAAACATCCTACATATAGTTAAGGGTCAAGAACCAACAGAATGGTGTAACATATTAGCAAATTGCAATCTATCATCACTGATATTTCAAACTGTTTTGTATGTGTTGCTTGTATTAAGAGTGTAGGGCTTGGAGAGTGTAGGGCTCCTTAGAGAAATAGCTAATACCAATTCTGGACCAGGAACCTTAGAGAAATGGCTAACACGAATTCGGGGACCATAGAGAGGCACAAAGTGTCTCCTCAAAGACCTGATACTTGAGAAAAAGAAAATGACTAGGGGACAGCAGGATTCATGAGACTTAAACAATCTTCCGCTATGGTCCTTGACGAGAGGGCCACCGAACAGACGATACGCTCTGATAAAGGAAGGGGCATACTAAGATGGGAAAGAGCACGGGAGGTATCAGCGTAGTCCACACGGT
>NW_005872736.1:12734-18979 GCF_000147115.1 Myotis lucifugus | reverse complement strand
CACCATTGAACTCCTAATGAAATAATGGATTTAGGCCATGATCATCAACGGCTATTAAAGCCATTAGGTGAATTGCTGATGGGGAGCTTTCTAATGGTGGATCAGGCTGACAACAGCAAGCCCGTTGCCCAGTATTAATGTCACCCACACAATATGAGAAAGAACTAGACATTATATGTCTCCTAATGGAACTCTACAACACCCTTATAAAATAGTCATGTCATATTAATCTCAGCTGCATCTGATTAAGCTTTTAGCTTTCCAGAGAATATAGAAAACAGAAGAATATGTGAAAAGTCCCCATAAAAGAGGCAATCAGCAAAATTTAGAATATCAGAATCTACTTTCTTCAATAAAGAGATCATGAGGGAAGAGAAAGAGTGAGGGGAAATTTATAGATTAAATAATATGTAAGACTTTGGGTTTCAGTTCTGACACATGAAGAGCTGGGAAATCATCACTCCTATTCTTGCAATAGGAAAAAAAATGCTGATAAAACTGAGAAATCAGTTATTTTCTTGTAGAGATACTGCAGTCCCAGGACAACTGCCACTCCAAGTCTGGAGAGACAGGTGAAGACAGAGAATCTTAACTGAGATCAGCTTACATGGAGCAGAAGCCACTGGAGCCCTAAACAGGTAAGAGCATTTAAATGGAAATTTGAATGTTTGGGATCTGAGTGTTGAATAACTTGAGAGTGAGGAACTGCCAGAGCCTCAGGTTTAGGGTCTCCATACTTTTTTGGAGTTTTACCTTCAGAAACCTAACTTTCCTGTCTCACCTAAAGGGAGGGGGGGCGGGGAGACTAATAAACTTTAGTGGAAAAAAAAAACAACTTTTGTGAAGGTCACAGCTCAGGTACATAAGCCCATTAAAAGGTACCTGCACTGCCTATGAAATGGCACATGGTATTTGAAAAGTAAACTTAGATTAGCTGTAAATGTATATTTCAAACTCTAGGGAAACCACTGAACACAGGGGAAATCAAATATAATTGATTTGCTGAAAGAGGAGAGAAAATGGAATCATGTGAAATGCTCAGTTAAAACCAGAGAAGGGAGAAAGAGGGAAGATTAAAAAAAATGAAACAAAGAACAAATGTGATGAATAGAAAACCCTTGAAAACATAGCATATATTAATTCAATTATATCAAAAATCACTTAAAATGTGAATGTTCTAAATGTACTGATTAAATGACACATTGTAGTAGTAGATAAAACACAAGACCCAACTCTATGTTTTCTGCAAGATGGTAACGTTAAAAATAAGGGATGTGAAAGGACATACCACAGTAACACTAGTAAAAGAAAGATGGAGTACTTATGTTAATTTCAGACAAAGCAGAATCAAGAACAAGAAAAATTATCAGGGATAAAGAGGGTATTACATAAAGATAAATTGGTCAGTTCTCTAAGAAGACATAATACTTTAAATGTTTGCATCTAATAATAGAGCATCAAAATATATAAGGCAAAACCTGATAGAACTGCAAAGAAATATAGACAAATCCATAACTATGATTGTAAACTTCAACACCCCATTTTTCAGTGATAGGTAAATACAGTAGAAAAAAATCCGTAAGGATATAGCTGAACAAAACAGTACCATCAGCTAATTGACATTTATAAAATACTTCTTCCAACAACAGCATTATACATGTTATTCTCAAACTCACATGGAAAATTTACAGAAATAGGCTATGTTCTAGGACATAAAACACAGTGCAAATTTTTAAATAATAGAAATCATCCAAATTATGTTCTCAGACCACAGTGGAACCAAGCTCAAGTTATTTGGAAACATACAGATATAAACAACACATATCTAAATAAATAAAACATGCATCAAAGATTTTAGAGATATTAGAATATTTTAAACTAAATGAAAATACAACTTGAAAAATTTATGGGATTCAGTGAAAGCAGTGCTTAGAGGAAAATTTATAGCACTGAATATGCATGTATTTGAAAATAAGATAGGTATAAAATCAAGTTAAGCTTCCACATTAAGTAAATATAGAAAAAAAAAGTAATATAAACCTATCCAAGTAGAAAAGAAATAATAATAAAAATTAAAGGAGCAATCAAATAAATTGAAAACAGTAACTTAATAGAGAACATTAACCAAATCAAAAGCTTATACTTTGAAAAGATCACTAACAAAAATGAGAAAAGATGCAAATTATTAATATCAATAATGAAAGAGGAGGTATCTCTACTGATATCATGGGTATTGAATAGAAAATAGAAGAATATATGAACAACTCTATTACCAATATTTCTGATAACTTAAATAAAATAAGAGAGTAAGAACTTTTCCTCTACTCATCTTAGATTATCCACTGGGATTCTGCAACAAAAAAACAAGTTGACAAGAGCAAAACAAACAAGTTTATTAACCTAGAGGCCCAGTGCACAAAATTTGTGCATGGGGCAAGGTTCTTCAGACTGGCCTACACACTCTACCATCCGGGACCCCTTGGGGGATGTCCAACTGCCTCTTGCAATCCAGGACCACTGGCTCCTAACCACTCGCCTGCCTGCCTGATCGCCCCTAACTTCTCTGCTTTCCTGCCTGATTGCCCCTAACCACCTCTGCCTGCCTGATCACCCCTAACCATCTCTGCCTGCCTGCCTGCCTGACTGCGGGGCAGGCAGCTTGTCTCTCTTCCAGGTCGCAGCGATAGGGGCTAGCGCCCGGGACCACAGGGTGTGCAGCTTGTCCCTCTCCCAGGCCGCAGGCGCAGCCATAGCCACTGGCATCTGGGACCATGGGGCAGGTGGCTTGTCCCACTCCCGGGCCACAGCCTGGCTGGTCCCCATTCCTCTCTCGTGAGCTCATTTGTGCCTGGCTGATCCCCATTCCTCTCTCCCCAGTGTTGAGTGTCTGAGCCATTATGGCGTGAGGGCATGATGACCAATTGCATATTAGCTCTTTATTATATAGGATATCTCATATTTACATGGGAGAAACTCAAAGGTGAATAACTCAAAGAGGTGGTGTGGAACTCTGGCTTGTATAACATCTTAACTAAAGAACAATGATTTTTAGAGGAGTGACAAGACAAAGAAAAAAGTTTTAGTGGTTTAACCTGTGAGAAAATAAATATATGGGGTGAAATTAATAGATTAATGGTTTTCTACTGACTCCTCTGGTGACATCTCTGGGCTAAGTGTCCAGATCAACAACTTTTAACCTGTTTGTCACAAGAATTTTTACAACATGCAATACCTGACTGTTTAGTCAGAGGTACTGACCTCTTTTCCCTTAGATTGTCAAATAAAAAAATGACAACTACCAACACAACAATAGACACCCAGTGTGAATGTCCTGTCTTGAACCATAAATATATAGGTCATATAACAGTGTTGCATCTTATTGGTCATGTTACATAATAAGTTTGTGTCTGATTGGTTAATTTTTGGTACCAGAAATTATAAATTATATATATATATATATATATATATATATATATATATATATATATATATATAAAATTGATTTCAGAGAGGAAGGGAGAGGGAGAGAGAGATAGAAACATCAATGATGAGAGAGAATTATTGATTGGCTTCCTCCTGCTAGCCCCTCCCCCCCTCCCCCCACTGGGGATTGAGCCCGAAACCCAGGCATGTGCCCTTAACCCTTAACCAGAATTGAATATGTGACCCTTTACTCTGTAGGTTGATGCTCTATCCACCAAGCCAAACCAGCCAGGGTGGTACCAGAAATTCTTATATACAAGTAGCTGATTTTTTAAAAAGTCACCTTGGAGCAAAAAAGGTAAGTAATTGCTCTTATTTTTTTTTTTTTATAAATCAATAAAAATTATTCCTATATTTTGTCATGTCAGCAAAACATATAATATAATTTTTGGTGTGCTGCAGAATTTTAGTAATTAATTTATGTGTGTCATGAGATGAAAAAGGTTGAAAATCGCTGGTCTAGATTTATCTTCAGTAAAGTAAAATTTATATCCTGCCTCTAGGCAGAAAAAGGAAGCATAAAGAGAGCGTTTCCTGTATTTACTGCTTCGTAATTGCCTTCATCTCAAAATAATTCTTATGTCAAACAGCCATATTATTCAGTGCTAAAAAGAAATGAGCTACCAAGCCATGGAAGACATGCAGGAACTTCAAGTGATTATTACTAAGTGAACAAAGCCTATCTGGAAAGGCTATGTGCTATCTGATTCCAACTGTATGATTTTCTATAAAAGGCAAAACAATAAAAATATCAGTGTTTGCCATAAGTAGATGGAGAGGTGAGTAAGAAGAGCACAGAGGATTTTTAGGGCAGTGAAAATACATACTCTGTATGATATTATAATTATGGACATAAGTCATTATACATTTGTCTAAAACCACATATGTTCAACACCAAGAATGTACTAACTAAGATTGAAACTATGGTAAACTATGGACTTTGGGTGATTATGATATGTCAATGTAGGTAGCTTCATACTTGGTAAAAGTTCATTGAATTTTAAAAAAGGATTTGAGCCGAAACCGGTTTGGCTCAGTGGATGGAGCGTCGGCCTGCGGACTGAAAGGTCCCAGGTTCGATTCCGGTCAAGGGCATGTACCTGGGTTGCGGGCACATCCCCAGTGGGAGATGTGCAGGAGGCAGCTGATTGATGTTTCTAACTCTCTATCTCTCTCCCTTCCTCTCTGTAAAAAATCAATAAAATATATTTTAAAAAAAAAGAAAAAAAGGATTTGAGCAGACATCTCACTAAAGATATACAATGGCAATAAGTGTATGAAAAGATGTTCACCGTACATGTCATTAGGGAATTGCAACATAAAGCAACAATGAGATACCACTACACACCTATTAGAACAACTAAAAGCCACCATGCTGACAGCACCAAATGTTGATGAGGATATGGATTAAGAACTCTCATTCAGTCCTAGCCAGTGTGGCTCAGTTGGGTGGAGCATCATCCTGTACACCGACTGGTGGCATTGTTAGATTCCAATCAGCACACGTACCCAGGTTGTGGGATCTATCCCGGTCAGGCAGCCATGTAGGGGAGGAAACCAACTGAGGTCTCTCTTTCTCTCTCTCTGTCTCCCCCTCTCCCTTGAGTAAGGATTTAAAAAAAGAACTCTTGTTCATAGTTGGCAGGTTGCTACAAAACTAAACATGGTCTTACCATACAATCCAGTAATTTTGATCTTAGTTATTTACTCAGTTGACTTTAAAATGTTTATTTATGCAAAAATCTGCATGCCAATGTTTTTGGCAGCTGTAGTAATAATCACCAAAAACTGAAAGCAACTGAGATGACCTTCAATAGGTGAATGGATAAACAAACAGTGATATATCCCTGCACTAGACTATCATTCAGCAATAAGAAGAAATGAAATACCATGCCAGGAAAAGACATGAAGGAACTTTAAATGCATGTTGTAACTGAAATAAACCAATCTAAAAGGCTACATACCATGTAATTATAAGTAGATGACATTCTGGAAAAGGCAAAACTATAGAGACAGAAAAAGATCTGCAGTAGAAAGGGGTTTGTGTGGGGTAAGAGATAAATAGGTGAAGAACAGGATATGTTTAGAATGACAAAACTATCTATAATAATAAAAGTGTAATATGCTAATTAGACCAGATGTCCTTCCGGACGACCTTCCGGACAAAGCCAGGGCTGCAAGTGCCGAGGTGGCCGCAGCGGTGGCGGTGGGGGCCAAGCCCCTTGCACGGATTTCGTGCATCGGGCCTCTAGTTTTTTAATAATATTGTAATGGTAGATATGGGACATTATGCATTTGTAAAAACTCATAAAACTTTACAATAAAAGGTATAATATTGCATACAGTTTATATAGAATTTTTTAGGATGTCTTGGAGTCATAAGAAAAAATTCAGATTGTGACAAAAGAATCTAACTGTAAAAAAAAAAAGAAAAAAGAATCTACCTGTATTACACATGTATGAAACTACCTCACTGAGGGGTTAGGAGAAGAATGCTGAACTAAGTAACTTTGGAAATGGAGTATTAAGACTGAAGGAAAGGGGAGCTGCACATAGCACTGTACTCGAGTTGATAAATTTTGTTTCCCATGGGGGTATAGGTTGATAATTCTTATACTGCCATACATGGTTTTTGGCACTAAACAATTTAACAAATAGATGGTGGATAGTGAGAACCAGGTTTCTCACTGTTGTGGAAATTTAGAGGTAATCAAGGGGAGAAGGCTAGAATGATTCATGTGGTAATGGATTACGTCAGTAAG
>NW_005872736.1:0-11705 GCF_000147115.1 Myotis lucifugus | reverse complement strand
ATAAATTATGTGGATACGCCCCAACTCAGTGCCGTTGAATGTAGCCCCCTACTCCTTAAGTGTGAAGCAACACATGGAAAGGAGGAAGAAAGGAGTAACTTCACAAACACTATGTCAGCCAGGTTATCAAAGTCAGCACCAACAGTCATCAATCATGTTATGATATAATGAACATGGCACTTTACCTCTGTTATCTTTCACCTCAAAACCAAAAGCTCCTAGCTCATTTTTTGCATGTATCTGTCCAGTTTTCCCAACACCACTTATTGAAGAGACTGTCTTTTCTCTTGCATATTCTTGCATCCTTTGTCATAGATTAATTGACCATTTAAGGGAGGGTTTATAAAAAAATAACTCAAAATGGATTAAATACTTAAATGTAAGACCTGAAGACATAAAACTCTTAGAAGAAAAAATAGGTAGTAAACTCTTTGAAATTAGTCTTAGTAACATATTTTTGGATATGTCCTTTGGGCAAGGAAAACAAAACTAAAAATAAACAAATGGGACATAAAAATAAAAAGCTTCTGTACAGAAAAGGAAACCATCAACAAATAAAAAGGCAATTTACTGAATGGAAGGATATATTTTCAAATGATATGTTCATAAGGGGTTAATATCCAAAATATAACTCAATAATATCCAAAATACTACTCAATAAAAAATAATAAGAAACACCAATCTGCTAAAAAAAAATGGGCAAATGACATTAGTAGACATTTCTCCAAAGAAGACATACAGATGACCAACAGATATATAAAAAGATGTTCAATATCACTAATCATCAAGGAGATGCAACTAAAAACCACAATGAGATATCCTTTCACAACTGTCAGAATGGCTATTATCAAGAAGTCAACAAGTGTTGGCTAGGATGTGAAGAAAAGAAAGCCTCATGCACTGTGGGTGGGAGTGTAAATTTCAATAGCCACTATGGAAAACAGTATGAAGAGTCCTTAAGAAACTAAAAATAGAACTACCGTATGACCCAGCAATTCCACTTCTTGGTATTTATTCAAAGAAAACAAAAACACTAATTTGAAAAAAATATGCAACCCTATGTTTATTGCAGCATTACTTACAATAGCCAAGATATGAAAGCAATCGATAGATGAAGAAGATGTATACATATAATGGAAAATTTGCCATAAAAAATAGCAAAATCTTGCTACTTGTGACAGCTAACATGGGTATTATTCTAAGTGAAATAAGACAAAGGAAGACAAATACCATATGATTCCACTTACATGTGGAATCTAAAAATAAAACAAAACAAAAACAGACCCATAGAAACAGAGAACAATCTGATGGTTGCCAGAGAGGGGTGGGGATGGATGAAAAAGTTGAAGGAGAATATAGTTAATAATATTATGATCACTTTGCATGGTGACAGATGGTTACTAGACTTATTGTGGTGATAATATTGTAAGGTATATAAATGTCAAATCACTATGTTGTACACCTGAAACTAATATATTGTATGGTCAACTATACTTAAATTAAAACAACAACAACCCACAAGTTCTGTCTAATCATGATAAAAACATCAGACAAATTCTAACAGAGAGGCATCCTATAACATATTTGACCAGTACTCCTCAAAATTGGCAAGGTTATCAAAAACAAGGAAAGTCTGAAAAAACGGTTACAGCCAAGAGGATCACTTTTTGTACCGTTTCCTTTTATTTATATGTGTTAGTTTAAGCAAAAAAATAACTACTCTGCTAATAGTATCATTTAGGTAATCTGGATGTGAATTTATTTGACTCCTTTTGTTCTTGAGTACAGGTCACCCATTTCTGTCTCATTGCACATCTACTGAGTTTTGATTGGATACCTGATATTATGAATGATACATAGTAGACACATGGAAGAGTGACTTTTATTCTAGTTAACACTTTAACTTGGCTGGACTAAAAACTTCATACTCTGTCTCCTCTGTAGTCAGTAGCTGATATTTGCCTCAGATCTGTAGTGTTAAGCTCTGGGTTTTTGTTTGTTTTTAACTAGTTCCTCTCTAGCTTCCCTTGCACATGTTGTTTAATGGTCAGCCAACATTGCAGGCCGATGTTGGTTGCACATTTTGGGACTCATTCCCTACACGGCTCTTCCCTTCCAAGCTTCCTTCTGTAGCTCTGTTTGCTCTCCAAGCCCTGAACGCTGGCACGTTATGCTTCAGAGCAGTTCGTCTTTGTCTTGCTGCCTTAAGCTGCTGTACAAATTGGGGATTGTCCTCAGTGAAGAAGCTACAAATTTTCCAATCTCACCGGGTGCAATTCCTGATTCTCCAGATCAGAGATCCTTCCAGTTTCACTTGCTTTTGATTGTTCTCCAGTGTTTCCAATGAGTTTTCTCAAATAATGCAGTTCAAGTTTTACAGCTGTAATCTGTGGTTAGTTTGATCTATCCAAGCTACTCCACCAGTATCACTGTCTGCTCTTACCTGGACTACTGTGCCAGCTTTCTGACCTGGATCTGCCTCTGGTTTTCTCCAAGTTCCAATCCATTCTCCACATGAGTAGTATCCATCAAGCAGAAAAGTAAACTGAGGCATAGTTGGGTTAAGTAACTTGCTTACATCAATCTGGCCAGCAAAAGGTGGAGTAAAAAGATTTGAATACCATCAAATACCTCTAGAACTTGCATATTATACTGCTTTGAAGTACACTGTAGTTGAAGAACTTCTGTGGCATGAAAACAAAGGTTGTTGGTTTTGAAAAATTTGATGAATCATAGTGTCAAAGTATAAAGAAGAATATTGAGCTGTATTTTTTATTACCTATTAATTGTCTACTTTCCTCGCTAGCAGGAAAACACCATAGGGGAAGGCAACTTGTCTCTTTTTTACATTGAACATCAAGTGCCTAGAAAATGTTTAGCACATATCAAGTAGGTGCTCCATAAATACTTATGGATGGAAGGAAGTAGGAGAGGAATTACAAAGGACGTGTTGAAATTACAAAAGATCTGTTTTAGGCATTGGCCTCATTTTATCAAGAGTATTTAAATTCCTTCAGCATATGTAACTTCCCGTTCCCTTCAGTTATTCTGACCCTGAGTATAACAGGTGTTTAATAATTAATCATTGATTGATTGAGGAGTATCAGAAAAATTAATGAAAGTATTTGAAATGGGCACCCTTTCTGCTTTCAATATTTTTTTATTATTTTACAATTCAATAAGTTATAGAATATTAAAAATAATGCAAATGATTTTGTCCATAAAATGCAAATTAGCTATATCTGGTGAAATGCAATTGGTTGTTGACCCATTTCATTTCAGAATTTCTTTTTTTTAATATATTTTATTGATTTTTTACAGAGAGGAAGGGAGAGGGATAGAGAGTTAGAAACATCGATGAGAGAGAAACACCAATCAACTGCCTCCTGCACACTTCCCACTGGGGATGTGCCCACAACCAAGGTACATGCCCTTGACTAGAATCAAACCTGGGACCCTTGAGTCCACAGGCCAACGCTCTATCCACTGAGCCAAACCAGTTAGGGCACATTTCAGAATTTCTTATGTGTCTATATTCATGTGTTCCTTGAATTCATCTTTGAACAGGTTATAAAAATGTACTGGTCCCCTCATTAATTAGTGAATTAAGTAAAATATTTGATACAGGATCATTTATAGGATTATACTCTCTTTGAAAAACTACCCTTTGATAAATGCAAACATTTTTCCTTCAAAGCCATACCTCTTCCTAGAAATAGGCAGTATCTGTGGGATCGCTAGACCAATCATTAAATTATGAGAATCCACCCTGAAAAGTTTGTGTTTAAGATCAAGTGTGTGTTTTATGCCCAGTTGAGGCACTGCCTCCTTTTGAAATGTGTAATATTTTCACAACTTTTAAAGAAGTGGGAGTCAGGTAGAAATGTTGTCTTGCTAGACATGTTACCACTGTTTGTCCACCAGGTGTCACCCTGGCATCTTAGGATCCATAGAAAATAAAATAGCCAGCCTTTTATAATTAGGTTATTTTTGCTAGTACATATATAAACTGTAATTGAACAATTATAGACATAATTTTGCAATCAAATCAGAATACTGGACCAACTCAAAAATAAAATCATATGTGTTTTGCATTAGTTAGTCTCTGTTATTATTGACAGTATTTCTACTGTCAAAAATTAATATCCTTTCACTCTACTCCTGTGTAAACTTTAATTGATGTGTATGTGTGTGTATGTGTGTGCACACTCTATAATGATAAGTCAGTATTGGCATTCTTCATCAGAGACCTTCCACCATCTTCCAAAATTTGTTCTTTGATATTTTAATTTTTACATGAATTTTTCTACTTAAGCCAAATGATTCCCAAAATTAAATTTTATTTATTAGGAAAAATGAAGTTAATATGAACAAAGAGCCAACATTTCTGTAGCATCTACTATATGACAGGTACTTTGGATGTGTGATTTAGTATTGCTTAAATTCTTTTTGTCCTTTTTAAGATTTGCTTTTGACTGATAGAAATCCCATTCTATGCATAGTAAGCAATACCACCTGCCTGATTATTTTTGATGGGGGAGAGAGTCCTGGATGGCTAGCATTTCTGCTCATCACCTCTGGCTTCATTGTCCTGAATTCTTGATCTCACTTGTATCTTATTTTTGATAATTGAATTTTCCTATACTCTCTAAAGACTCAGTATGAAGCAGAAAACTTTCCCCTCAATTATCCTCCAAACCCTGGTCTTAAAAAGATTCAGAAAATTTAAGTAATTTCCTTAAGAGAACAGTGATGGAACAGGAACATAACTTCAAGTTTGCTGCCAAAACCAGAACTATTTCTATTTACCTTTATTTCCAGAATATTTTCAAACTATATACAGTTGGTTTGGAGTTAATAAAGAAAATGGATTTATTGTGAGATCGTAGGCTATCTAAAATGGTGAGAATTTATAAATTCTTATTTCAAAAGGAAATTTTCATTGTTTAGAGAAATGGTTTTTATATAAAGATCCATTTATTAGAGATATTGTTACCATAGATTGTGTAAATGTTAATTATATGTAAAATCATCTAACATTCAAATATGAGCAAAGCAACTATGTAGTTAGTCCCTAATTCTCACCCTTCTGTACCAATGATTATACCACTGTGGGCCACTAGATGTCGCTCTAGCACAGAAATTATCTAAAAAGTCTCAAAACTGAGCTCACTTAGAAGGTATAAAGAGGGTCTATTTTGCCTTGTTAAGTGCAATATAAGGCTTTTGTGTCAAGTCAGTCTTGGATATCCATCTGCCCTGGGGGAAGATTAAAATTATTTTACTGAAATAAAGCTATTTTACCACCAAGAGAAAGGAATAGATGACTTTTGATATTCAAAGTAGTGTTAGTCCTAACAGATAAAAATTTAAAATTATTTTAGAATAGCAACAAGGATGACAATATACCTAGGAATAGACCTAACAAGAATATGCCAAACCCACATGGGGAGAACTTTACAGCTGTCTTGAAAGACACACAATGGACATGAGCAAATTAAAGACATCCCTTCTTTATGGACGGGATGAGCCAATGACATGTAGACGTCAGTTCCCCAAGTTAACAGTGTATTTTCTGCTATCCCAATTGAAATAACACAAGCATTTCTGGAGCAAGACAAATTAATTCTAAGCTTTGTATAAAAAATAAAATTGCAAGAATATCTATGAAAGTCCTATTTTAAATAAAACGGAACAATGAGGAGGCTTAACCCTACCAAGGACTAAAACACACTATAAAGCCTCTATGATCAAAACATCATGGTTCTGGGGAATAATAGACTAATGAAGTAAACATCAAATCCAGAAACAGAACAAAGTATGTGTGTGTGTGTGTGTGTGTGTGTGTATCTCCTATATAATAAAGAGCTAATATGCTAATTAGACTGAACAACAGGACGACTGTCCAGACGACCTTCCTGATGAAGCTGGGGCTTCAAGAGCCTATCCTTGCACAAATTTCGTGCATCGGGCCTCTAATATATATATATAATTTTTTCCCTATATGTAGCCACTTAAATCTCCAGGGGAAAGATGTGCTTTTAAATAAATGCTATTGTGACATCTTGGTGGTCATTGGATCCATAGTCTATATCATACATAATAATAAACAAATGTATCAATGGTATCAGTGTAAAAAAATCATAGAAATTAGAAGAAAACTGCGGTGGATTCCTTTGAACTTTATTACTAAGATGAACTCCTGTATAACTTTATAATTACAAATTCCCTTCTATAGTTAAAGATCCAAACAAAATAAAAAAGATAGTTAAATTGATAACAGAAGAGGTATCAGGTTGTAGGAAACAATATATTATTTCAAGATTAGGTTATATATTAGGATCTTTTTATTTTTCCCCTATTAATACAAAAGGTTGCATCTAGGATTAGCATTAGTATACCTCAGCATAATAAAATGATACATTGCATTTTTATAGTTCTTTAGTTTACCAGACTTTACTCTACCTTGTGGTATGTGTCACATGAACTTGACAGCTTCCTAAAACCTAGATAATGTTCTGATGAGGTCTTTGGCCATAATAACAAATATGACTTTTTTCATTGTAAAATAAAATGGATTAATTTGGATCATCTTCACCGCTTCATAAATCAATATTCTACAAATGACCAATGTATGATATTATAAAGTCATATATGAGTAAACAGTTTGTTACAAGTATAAGATAGACCAATGGATATTAACACAATAGAGTATGGCTTTATATTTCATGTTGGAAGTAGTCTAAAACACTACCATCTGTGGATTTTGGTATAATATTAAAGAAGAATATCTGTAATTGTATGCATGGCCATTAAAATAGTATTTTTTTTCTAACTACATATCTGTGTGAGGCCAGATTTTCTTTATATACCTCAACCCAAACAGTATATTAAAACTGGTGGAATGCAGAAGCAGATATGAGAATGTAGTTTTCTTCAATATCAAGGGGTTCCCAAAACTGTGAAACAATGTCACCAAATTTTCACTAGCTTTGAAAATATAGGTAATTTTCAAAAACTAAGTTTTTTAATGTTAAAATGTCTTGGTTTATTAATTTAAAGTGAATAATAACTATTTTTAAAATTCTCAGTTTATTTCCTAATTACTAAATATTGATAGACATAACATATGTAAATGTGCAGAGCTGTGCAACTGTGATGTGAATAGAGATGGGTTCAGAGACTGCTTTTCGTAGTTCCCGAGAATGAAACAATCCAAGGGACCCATATATAGCAATTATGCGCTAGCTCAGGACACACACGTTTCAAATATGGCTCCATCCTTGATTTAAAAAGAAGGTACCTGCTTGGAATAGGAATTCAAGTTGACTTGATACATTTTGGGACCAGGAGGACAAATGGAAGACCCAGATAATTCTTTTGTTGTATTTCCTCCAATTTTTCACCATAACTTATGGGCAAAGGTTTGCATTTGACATGATTTGGAATTAAAATTTCTTTTCATTTCTTGCTGACTCTTGTCCAAGATGGTCACTTTATTTAAAAAATATTCTTTCTCCATAATGTAGACACATAGAAAATTACACATTTTCAATTACTACTCACAACTTAGTGTTTTGGCCTCCTTTCATGACATAATTAGAAAAACACTTAAAATGTCAAGTGAAAGAAAAAAATGATGGGGCAATCTGTAGATAGAATTTCAAATTATTCATCCAAGAATTAAGACATTCTTGGTTATCACTACTTATTTAGAGAAAACTAATTAAAGATGCAATAGTATTTTCCCAGCTAGACTCTGAGTAACCTTCAGACCAATAGTTGAATAACATTGACTTTTTTTTAAATTTAAGTTTTTTAAATTTAAAAGCCTTGATTCATCTCATTATATATTTTCCATGTCACATAATGTATTATTTTGGGAAAAAAATAAGAAAAGCTTTCTGGTCAGAATCAATGCATTGAAGATCCACCAAGTTTCCTTGTACATAATGTAACTATTCTAAGAGATTTTTAAAAAATATATTTTATTGATTTTGCACAGAGAGGAAGGGAGAGGGATAGAGAGTTAGAAACATCTATGAGAGAGAAACATCGATCAGCTGCCTCCTGCACACTCCCCACTGGGGATGTGCCTGCAACCAAAGTACATGCCCTTGACCAGAATTGAACCTGGGACCCTTCAGTCTGCAGGCCGACACTCTGTCCACTGAGCCAAACCAGTTAGGGCTCTAAGAGATTTTTTAAAAATATTTTTTTCTTTATCACTTGGTAGAAAACACTTTTCACAAATAAAATAATTTTTGTTTTTAACTTTTATTAAGGCAGATGGTTAATTTAAATGGCAAATGGGTATTGTTGGAGAAATACACTTCAAAACAAAATTTTCTCCCAACCCAGAAATCATCTCCACAAAGTTAGGTGAGATATGATGTGCGTCACAGACGTTCAACTAAGTTCTCAAAGACAGAGAGAAATCTTCCCCTTTTATATAGCCAAGCAGATACAACCCATTACGTACCTGTTCTCAAAATAAACAATAACTGGTCGTCAAGTAAGGGGTCTTGGCAACACCTTTTGTCGTACAGAATTTATCCAAGCCATCTGTGGTTATTGGGGTGACCATCCGTGCTGTTGAATTATCTTTCTCAAGAGGAAAACCAAATGTCATATTTCTATGACAGGAGGTAGTTTTGCAAGATGCACAGAAGGTTAGGCTCCTACCCTCCCAGGGAAACTGACAGCTAGGAGTGCTGTCTCCCTTGATAGATGTGTACCTTTCAAACATACGGCTCCAGGTCCTTGAGAAAGTCATTCCTAGGTCCTAAAGCTGACAAAATGCCAGTCTAGTCTTCAGAGGGATTTATCTGTTTCAAAGAAAGTACATAGTACTCATATTTATGTTTTCTAAGGTAAATGCTCAAAGGAAAGAAAAGGAGAGAGGAATCTCTTTATTTTCAACAGAGAAAATTAAGCCTCTGACTTTCAATTTGTATCTATCATTACAGTATCTACTATCTGGCTGCTTTATGCAAATATCTATGGTAATTGAGTGGGAGTGGTGAAGACAGAGCGGGAACACTGCTCTCATCTCACTCTTTTCTGTTTTTTGTTTTGAATTTTAGTTTGTCTCTTTCTCATGTTTCTGAATAATAAACTTGGCATTTGTTGGCCAAGTTATGACCTGACATGACTATTGTACTTAGATCTTGAAGAACTGTTTGTTCTCCAAGATCCTGGCATGCTGAGAGATCTGGACACAGCTTTCTCAGCTTCCTTCTCCTTGGTCTCAGGTTCACAAGCCCCCAAACTAACCTCTGGGAAATAAAAATACCAGGTTAATAAGTAAAGGGATTAAATGTCCTTTTAATAAATATCCAAATTATTTCTCTTTTTTTTCCTTTACAAAATCATTATTTGTTATACTTTCTTATTTAAAACTTGTTTTACTCCACATAGAAAATTTCAAGTATTGGCCAATAGAAGGTATGGTTCAGAGGTTTGGAAAAGCTTTTATCTTTTGCCTCCCATCATGCTTCATGCTCCAGGTTTTCCTCCTACTTCACTGGCTTCCACTTTTTGGTTTTCGTATAGGTTCCTCTTCCTATGTTTGACCCCAAATGAAGGAGAGCATCTGGATGGAGTCAAAAGTTCTTTATTCACCATCACTTCATAGGTGGGTTCTTCTCGTCCGATGGATTTAGTACCATCTGATATTGATAAGACCACACTTATATCTACAGCTCAGATCTTTCCTATCCGTTGCAAACCTTTATATCCCATAGCTCGACCTTATAAGCAACTCACACTTAATATGTAGAAATAGAATTATTGATGTCTCCCGGTTATGCCCTTCCTCCAGTTTTCTTAATTCAACAAATGATACCATTATCCATTCAGATGCTCAATCAAAACACAAAGCAAAACATAAACCTGAGAGTCATTGCACTGACTTTTATAGCCCACATCAAACCCATCAGCAAATTCTGTTTGTGCTACATCCAAATATATTTGATAGCCCCCTCTCTCTCTCTCTCTCTCTCTCTCTCTCTCTCTCTCTCTCTCAGTTCTTATAGCTGCCACCCCACTCCACATCACCATTGTTTCTCAGAAAAGGATGGGAAACTGCCTTTCTACCAGTCTCTCTCTTTTCTCTTTAACCTCTTTCCCCACATATAACCACCATGGTCTTTTAAGAAAATAAATATTATCACTTGGTAATCTCATGATAAACCTTTAAGAACTTCCCGTTGCTCTTAGAACTAAATTAAAAATCTTTATTGGAATGTTTTTTATACTTTTTGTTTAAATGCCCCTAGATATTTAAACATGGACAGCTAAGAGTAAAATTTGAGAAAAATCCCTTGCATTTAAAAAATACATTTTAAAATAAAAAGGTTACACAATTCTCCTATATATTCAACTAATAATTAAATATAACAAGAACAATCATTTAATAAAATAATCCCTGAGTGCTTCATAACCCTTTTTTTCTAGTAGATTATATTTCTGTAGATTAACATTTTTATACTAGAATAAGAAGGGCTCAAGATTCAGCATTAGTTTCATTTCTATTGTGCACTTTAGGATGTTTTTTACAAAGCCAAATTTTAATTGTTTAGGTTGTTTCAATATGCCTTAATAAGTGTGATAAAAAGATGAACACTGATTATACATGGTCACATTTGTAATTTCATTTCATGGTTGAAACTATTAGTTTATAATTAATTTGATGGAACAAGCACATTCTATCAACATCTGAGAGGGAGGAATCCATCCTAATTGACCCAAGTTGGTATTCTATACTTCAGAACAGGTAATTTGGGAACATTTTGTTCTACACCCTTATTTAAAGTGGATAGCGTGCAATTTTACAACTTTGTAGAAATTAACAGCAAAAAAGAAGCTAAAAATTAGTCATTAAGCATCCTATATAATAAAACCCTAATATGCAAATCAACCTAATGGTGGAATGACCAGTCGCTATGATGCACACTGACCACCAGGGGGCAGACACTCAACGCAGAAGCTGCCCCTGGTGGTCAGTGCACTCCCACAGGAAGAGTGCTGCTCAGCCAGAAGTCGGGCTCAGGGTTGGCAAGCGCAGCAGCAGTGGCGGGAGCCTCTCCCCACCTCTGAGGCAGCACTAAGGACCCCTCCGGGGATGTCCGCCTGCTGGCTTAGGCCTGCTCATGAGGAGCGGGCCTAAGCTGGCAGGTGGACATCCCCTGAGAGGTGCCAGACTGCTAGAGGGTGCAGGCCGGGCTGAGGGACCCCCTCACCCTCCAGTGCATGAATGTCGTGCACCGGGCCTCTAGTGTGCTTATAAAAGATGTACAATTTGCAGAAGAATATATAACATATTTATGTTAATTTAAATCTAATAAATAAATCATGAGAATACATAAAATAGGGGATAAGCGGCTGAGTGACAATAAGCAGGAGGCTTTCATTCAGCTAAAATAATAAGTGATCTTTTAGCAACAATTAAATGTATATTTTTCAACTCTGAATAAATACTTAAGGAAAAACATTTAAAACTTTCATCTTATTTCCAATCACTGTATTTTTCTAATGAACTAATGTTGATCAAAAGTAACCTTAAAAATCAGACCTCCTCGCCCTGCCCGGTGTGGCTCAGTTGGCTGAGCGCCGTTCCATGCAAGGAGCAGACACTGATTCTATTCTTGCCCAGTTGGAACACATGCCGGGGCACGATCCCCACTAGGGGGTGTGCAGGAGGC
>NW_005872735.1:37583-45928 GCF_000147115.1 Myotis lucifugus | reverse complement strand
CAACCATGTACCCTGGTCCCAAACCTGTGGACCCTGGACAGAAAGGAGCATATTAAATTTGGAAGGTGATATTTAGAAACTAGAGTATATAGCCCTGAAACTAGCATACTTTGTTTTCTTCTGAAGAAACAGAAGGTTTGCGGGGAGGAGTGGTCTGAGTATTTTTATATAGAGAGTTTCAGCTAGCTTCTGGAGATGTTAAGACCTAAATGCAAGAGTCTTATTCCAAAACTATAAACAACTTCGGTGGCCTCCAAATTTTGGATCTTGGTTTCTTCGTTATGCTTAAATATTTGTTGAGTTATTTCTACTATATGTAAGACACTGTGCTGTGGGTTCCAGGGACCAAAAAAAAAAAAAAGAAATAAAGCAGAGACCTTCATCTCCAAAGGGAGTGTGGGAGACAAAACTGAAGTGCAAGGAAGGAAACAGTATTTGGGGTAATTGGTGGAGGGCAGAGATATAGAGTGATGGCTGAACATGACTTAGCAAGCCAAATGTTCCAGATTAGAACCCTATTAGGTAGAAGAAGCTTTAAATATTATCTCAGTATTTGGTTGTTAATGGAGTGTTTTTCACATACCAGGGCTGAATAGAAGTTTGAGTCGCGAGGTGAATTTAAAAATCCATTCCAGTAGATCCAAGGTGGCGGCAGAGTTGGTAGATGTTACACTCCCTTCCTCCCAGGACCACGCTGGAATTACAGCTAAACCATAGAACAATCAACCAGAATAACCAACTGTAGATAGCTGAAGAGAAGTCTTTTAACCAAGGATTAACAGAAGAAGCCCCACCCAGACTGGTAGGAAGGGCACGGGTGCAAAAAGGGCTGGCCCTGCTCCCATGGGTGGCAGCTGAGATTCTGGCGGGATATCTCAGCTGCCAAGATCCCCCCTGAGAAGTGTGGGGTCTCAACCCCACTCTGGACTCCCAGCCCAGAGCACCAGGGCTGGGAAGAGACACCCACATGACCTCTGGCTGTGAAAATCAGTGGGGATTCTGTCTACCTGGGAGAGATGGGAGTCCATTGGAGACACAGACACCCTCTTAAAGGGCCAACACAGAAAATCCCATTAACAGTCACTCACCCTGGACTCTGGCGGAGGAAGAGCAGAGCACACTAGAATCCTATGAGGAAGGACTGGGGTTTGTGGCTCTGGGGAGAGAGCTACAGGGACAGTCGACAGAATCCTAAGCTGAGTTCTTCACCCGCTCCACAGACACCATCTTTCTTGGGTGGAGCACTCCCCTCCATACAGCATCAGTCTGGGGCCGTGATTTTCAGCTGGTGCGGCACACTGGTGTGCCGCAAGAATTTTTAAAACATGCAATACTGACTATTCAGTCAGGAGCACTGACCTCTTTTCCCTTAGATTGTCAAGTGACAACAGCCAACACAATAAGCATCCAGTGTGAATGAATCAAAATTATATCTATTTTTTTGTCACATTGGCAAAAAATATCATATGGTTTTGGTGTGCCACAGAACATTAGTAATTCATTTCTGTGTGCCATGAGATGAAAAAGGTTGAAAATAACTGACCTGAAAGAATGCAATAGCCCCACCCTCTGGTGAGGATTTTAAAAACTAGCACACTAGATCAGAAGTATTTAATTGATACCTTCAGAGTATTTCACCCCAAAGCAGCAGAATATACATTCTTTTAATGGGCACATGGAACATTCTTTGGAATAGACCACATTTTACGACACGAAACAAGTATCAATAAATGTAAGAAGATTGAGATCATATCAAGCAGATGAGTGGATAAAAGAGCTGTGGTACATTTACACAATGGACTATTACTCAGCCATTAAAAAGAAGGAAATCCTACCTTTTGCAACAGCATGGATGGACCTGGAGAGTATTATGCTAAGTGAAGTAAGCCAGTCAGGGAAAAACAAGTACCATATGATTTCACTTATATGTGGAACCTAATGAACAAAATAAACTAACAAAGTGGAAACAGAATCAAAGAGACAGAGAACAGACTGACAGCTGTCAGAGGGGAGGAGGTAGGGGGGCTGGGTGAAAAAGGTAAAGGGATTAAGCTAAAAAACAACTCATAGTCACAGACAACATTATGATGACTATCAGAGGGAAAGGGGATGTAGGGGGAGGTAGAAGAGGATAAGGGGAGAGTAAATGGTGATGGAAGGAGACTTGACTTGGGGTGATGAACACAGAATACAATATACAGGTGATGTATTATAGAATGTACACCTGAAACCTATATAATTTTATTAACCACTGTCACCCCAATAAATTTAAAAAATAAAATAAATTTAGAATTTTGAATAAATAAATAAATAAATAACCATTCCAGTGTCTGGGTTATAGGTACTGAGTCCTTCCAAGTGCTGTCAATATCTTGAATCAATAAGTTACCTCCCATCTCTGTTGGCAGGCAAGTGCTTCAAATGTCATATGCTAAGAGCTGGGTGACGAGGAGTTAAGAAAAGGATCTGACCCTCCACTGAGTCCCTCCACTTCAAGGTCTTCACAGACAGCTGAGATAAATGCATTTTGACGTGTCCTTGCTGGAAATCAACGGACAAGGGCATCTCTGTGAAATTCCTGGAACCATAAGACTAATAAACTGAAATATTTTGCTGCTGTCAGGTTGGAAGGCTCTTGGAACATTGAATTTAAACGAGAACATTAAGTTTAGGGTTTTTAATCTTTCGCTACAGGGTAGGACCTGACTGATGAGGACAATGAGATGGAAATGAAAATATACCCAAAGAGCCTTTTAGATCATCTTTATTGTACTTTGTCCCATCAGCATATTCCCTTATGCGTGGCATTCAGGGCAACCAATACAAGAAATCAGAACATACTTTGAGTCCTTTTCAGTTGTGTTGGGAGGACAAGGAGCAGCAAGATAGGTAAGACGGCGTATTTGGGAATGCTCTCCCATCGTGGATGATTTATTTTCCACGGTCGTTCTTAAACATAAAAAAGATCAAATCATAAATCACAAAAATAGATCTGGAAGTTGGGAAGAATAAAAATTGGTTTTTTAAAAAATATTTTTATTGATTTCAGAGAGGAAGGGGGAGATAGGGGGAGAGAGAGAGAGAGAGAGACATCAATGATGAAAGAGACGCATCGATTGGTTGCATCCTGCATGTGCCCCAGCCAGGGAGGGGCCAAGACTGCAGCCGAGATACATGCCCTCGACCGGAATTGAACCCGGTACCCTTCAGTCCACAGGCCAAGGTTCTATCCACTGAGCCAAACCGGCTAGGGCAGAACTGATTTTTATTGATCACATACCATCTGCTAGGCACATCACATTTCATATCTCATTTAATCCCCCAAACACCCATAAAGGTAGACACTGACTTGTTATATGATGCAAGTTAAATATCTCTGTCCTTTAAAACGCCTCAAGAGAGCGTAAATTCTGATTACCTGAGGGTCTTTGTTGATCTTGAGATGAGGTGAAGTGGGGTATATATTGGAGATGCTAGTGCAAAACTCTGCTTAAGATGGAGAAAAATCGAAAGGATAAGAAGGGTGAAGAAAAAGAAGGGAAAGAAGAAGCTGTTTGCTTCAGCAATAAAGATTTTTTTAAAGAAGAAGGAGGAGGAGGAGGAGGAGGAGGAGGAGGAAGAAGAAGAAGAAGAAGAAGAAGAAGAAGAAGAAGAAGAAGAAGAAGAAGAAGCAGCAGCAGCAGCAGCGGCGGCGGCGGCAGCTGTTTGAATGATCTGACGATGGAGGGAAGGAAACCAAGAGGCTGGCCTCTGAGAAGACACATCAGGAAGGAAAACAAATGTTTATAGGATTTTTAAAAAATAACAGCTTACTTGCTAAATGCTTATACTATAAACCATTTCCTCCATTCTTACTCCCCTTCTGCCCCCCAACCCTTACTTTTATAAAACCCACACTGGACTTGCTTTGTGGATAAATGTTAAGTCTTGCTTTAACGAGGGCATGACTGAGCACAGAGGTTGCCAAGGCCAGAGAGGTGAGGAAGCAGCAACTTTGAACTTCATAGAGTTGGGGCAGTTGAAACACCAAGAGTTTTAGTGACTTACTTCCTCAAGTCATAGCCAGGGAGTGGAGCCAGGAGCTGACACCAGGTGTGTATACCACAGACTTCATCTCCTCTTGTGTCAATACCAGTGGTTCACTGATGTCGTCCCTGGACCAGCAGCAGCAGCCTTGCAAGGGAACCTGTTAGAAATGCAGATTCTCAGGCCCTCACCCACTGAATCAAAACTTGGGTGGGACCGAGAAACCTGCATTTTTAACAAGCCCTTCAAGCCCTTCTTCATGCTCAAGTTTGAGAACCATTGTTCTACAGTATAGTCTCTCTACCACACTGTCTTCCCCAGGGACTTTGGAACCATCAAGGTCATGTGAATTGACTTTTCCAAGGTCAAAAAGGTAGTTTTTTAAAAAAATAGCTGGAACTAGAACTCCGATTTTTAAAAAGTTTTAAGCCAGTCAACTTTCTGCATGTTTGTCAAGGTCTCCAAATAACTCACTCTTGACAAGTCCAGTAGGAACTTCTCGATTCCATCTAACCAGTCCTCTTGGCAGTGTGTTAAAGTATTGATCACTCTTCCCTTGAATCTGTTTGACCACTTGGCTTTGATGACACCGCACTCTCTTGGTTCACTCTGGATTACTCTGAGAAAGAAAAGAGCAGCCCCTGACATCAGAAGCCAGCCTG
Organism: Myotis lucifugus; assembly: GCF_000147115.1. Classification (NCBI taxonomy): domain Eukaryota; kingdom Metazoa; phylum Chordata; class Mammalia; order Chiroptera; family Vespertilionidae; genus Myotis; species Myotis lucifugus. The sequence continues at coordinate 41,240 of NW_005872735.1, read as the reverse complement.
ATGTTCCCAGTCAGGCCCTGCTGTTCTCTTGTTAATCATAAACAATTTCACAGAACACCAACCTCAGACAAGGCCGCTCTGTGACCACTAGACATCAAAACAAAACAACAAAACTGCTTCATAATGCTGTCTTAATATAACCCTACCTGTGAACATTATCCAAACCTAAAAAGGCCAGACAACCCCTATCCTGACTAATCCAAGGAACCGCTACTTCTTTATCAATTACAGCTCTACCTTCACTGTAGTCTTCCCTTATTTTTCACAGGTTTACTCAGAAACCCAATCATAGAATTATCCTCTCTTCCTGAGAGCACCCAATCCAGACCAAAGCTCTGCTTCACTCTGCCCTCCCCAAACCTCCTAACACACACGTCTAAATCTTCTGAGTCACTCTAACATCCCCTTATTGAGACGCACATAGCTCCCCTTGGTGTGTGTGCTCCCTTCTTGCAATGAGTAATAAACTCAGCTTTGTTTAATTAAAGTTGTGTTCCTGGTGTCTTTTAAAAAATATTTTTATTGATTTTTAAATATATTTTTATTGAGAGGAAAAAAGAGGGAGAGAGAGAGATAGAAACATCAATGATGAGAGAGAATCATTGATTGGCTACCTCCTGCATGCCCCCTACTAGGGATTGAGCCCACAACGCAGGCATGTGCCCTGACTGGGAATTGAACCATGACCTCCTGGTTCATAGGTCAATGCTCAACCACTGAGCCACGCCCAGCCAGGTTTCCTGGTGTCTTTGGTTAAAAAGCATCAACACTGCTGCTTTTCTTTGTCCCTTTTGCTGAATCATCTTCCTCTTCCAAAAGTGTCTAGAGCTTAGTTGATTTTTTTCTCTTCTTTCCTTTTCTTTCTTTCTTTTTTTTTTTTTAATAATTCATTTACTTTTTTCATGGAACTCCATTTTTGCTTGGAAGAGCAAATGACAAAAAAAACTGGTTATTCAGACTTCGGTATCTGGCTAACATTTTCTTGAAAATAGGATAAAGTATGCCTTGTTACTTCAAAGAAAACCAACAGTGGTTATTGCTAGTGATAAAATTTAACTTTTATTTAAAATTTTTGAAGAACTTGTATTCACCATAATGAGCTTGTCAGCTTTCCAATACTTAACAACTTCTCTGACGAGACCAGTGGTTATGTTAATGAGTGGGTTTTAAATTTTGTATAATGAAATGTATTGTTAAAATGCATGAGTGAAAGATCTATCAAAAGCACAAGACAGATTAATGGATTTTAATGAATCACTGAACAAAAATTTCATTGATTTCAGATTCTACATTTTTACTCACCTCTATGAAATTAAAACTTACCAGGTTGTACTGTAGTATCAAAGGAAAATTTCCACACTTACCTGAAAAGGCTATTAAAACACTTTCTTTTTCAACTACATATCTGTGTGAGGCCAAGTCTTTCTTCATATACATCAATCAAAGCACCACATCACAACAGATTTCAGAAGCAGAAACAGGAACCCAATTCTCTTTTATTAAGCCAAACACTGAAGAGATTTGCAAAAATGTAAAATAATGCCTCTCTTCTCACTATTATTTGAAAATTATAATTATGTTTATAATAAACATGTTATATATGTTAAAATATACATCTTATGGTTATTTTTAATAAATTTAAATATTTCTAAATTTTGTTTTAATTTCTAACATGATATCGATATACATATCTCATATAAGTAAAAGCTCTCTAAAGTCCTCTAATTTTTTTAAAAAATATATTTTATTGATTTTTTACAGAGAGGAAGGGAGAGAGGTAGAAAGTTAGAAACATCGATGAGAGAGAAACATCGATCAGCTGCCTCCTGCACACCCATCACTGGGGATGTGCCCGCAACCCAGGTACATGCCCTTGACCGGAATTGAACCTGGGACCCTTCAGTCTGCAGGCCGACGCTCTATCCACTGAGCCAAACCGGTTAGGACAGTCCTCTAATTTTTAAGAGTAAAAAAGAATCCAGAGATCAAGAAATTTAAAAACCATTTTAAAGCATTTTGTCAAATTAATATGTAAATTTAATACTGATGGAAGTATAATGCTAAGGGTTTATTTTATGCAATTCAACCAATTCTGAAGTTTATTTGGAAAAGAAAATGTGCATGAATAACCAAGGAAATTTTGAAAAAGTGAATCAATGAGTAGGGACATCCCCACTTATACTAAAACATAATATAAAACTATAGCAATTATAACTGTGCAGTATTTGGGTGCAGAGTAGATAAATAAATCAATGGGACAGAAGAGAAAAGTACAGAAATGGACCCTTATAATATGAATATGGAAATTTATTATGATAGAGGCATTCAAATAAGTAGGGAAAGATTGCTCAAATGTTGAGACATAATTGGGTAAAAACATAATATTAAATCATGTTTTGGTTAAAGATTTTATTGCCCCCCCAAAAAAAATTCACTCAGACTAGCTTAGGATAAAAGGTATTTGGTAAGGGATATGTGGAGTTCACAAAACATTGCAGTGAATAAGTGAAGAAATAGATTCCAAGCTAAATTTCCAGGAATAATGATCAAAACTGCACCACAGGACTAAACAGCCATGTAATTTTTATTCCCTTACTTACTCACATGACAGCCTGTTTCTTGGTTTTGTAATTGAAAAATAAATATTTTATACTTTCTCTTCTATTTATAGAACTAATTACTGAGCCTTCAGTAATAGAGTCAGCATCACCAATTGCCACTTCCCTAATTTCTCCCCAAATAAGTATATTCCTAATTTTCCATCTCCATACAAGCATGAATTTGTGACCAATTAAAGAAACCACAAGGGGCAAGAAATGCATGATGGAAGACTCTAAAAACCCTGTGTTTCCTGAAATAATGCAGCCGTATTGATTTAGAGCAGTTGAATCATTACCATCTCTTCTGTAAATACATCAATCAGACAGAAATAGCTTATGAGAACCGGTAAAAGTGCTGTGACTGTGGGCTAACTAAGAATCATAGAAAGCTTGAAATGGCAACAAAATGAATGTAGGTCAAATTTAAATCTATATTTCCCATCTTTGAAAGTTATTAAATGTTGTAAGAACTCTAAAACTCTGATGAACACCTTTTCTAAAAAAAAAAAAAAAATTTTAAAAATTGCAACTTTCTCCATCATCATCAATAGCACTTTAGCCATTTTATGTACATTTTTTAAATGTCTCCCATATGCCAAGGTCTGTGCCTGTCACTAGGAAGTATAAAGATAAATGAGACACGGTCCTACACACAAAGAATTTTTCAAACCTGTGAGAGAAATAAAATGCACTTATCTATTCATTCATTTGTTGACAAGTATTACTGAGTGCTAATGAATGCCAACACTGGGCAGAGACTAAGGATACAGTGGTGACCAACGCTCACCTATGAAAGTGCAATAAGAAAATAAACTTCTGCGATAGTTTAGAGTAGAGCAAGATTATCCTGCCTGTGATATGGACCAAAGCTTTGCACAAGGGACATGTGAGCTGAGTCATATGTAGAGGTTTACTAGGTAAAGACATGGAAGGAGGGAATTTCAAGTTGTAGAAGCAGTAGGAGCAAAAGGAAGAGAAACATGATGGCATAGTGCCCACGGCATAGGTGAAACTCAGTACATGATAAACACAATGGGATATAGGTTCTAAAAATAAC
>NW_005872735.1:29515-37055 GCF_000147115.1 Myotis lucifugus | reverse complement strand
GCTACTAGTAGACTCTGAAAATGCAATAAATGATAGAATATACAGAAGGGTCAGGGATCAGGGCAAGAGAAACAACACAATATAACTATGGTAAGTGCCCAAATACAGAGCCACCCTTTGTATGGCTTTAGCTTATAAGTCATATGACATTCTCTGGACTTCCTTCTGTAGTTTTAAGGTAGACTAATAGGCACAGAGACAAATGCACAATATTGCCCTTTGGAAACTCAGAGCTGAGAAAAAGAAAACGGAGGAACTTGAACAGAAGCATTTGCTCTCGAAGGGAAGATGCAATTCCTATGGCTGTCATAGTGATTTATGCAGTAAGTCTTCTGAAGGAAATTACTTGATCTCCTGACAAGGAATGATCTCCTGATCATTAAGAATATTGGCGTTAGAGTTGGAACCAAATCATTTTAAGTCATAACCCCATCATTTATTGGCTTTGGACATGTTACTTAAACTTCCTTAAGCTCAGTTTCACCATTTTTTTTAAAAAAAGGATAATAACACCCATATAATAATGCTGCTTCAGGCTCTACTGAGAATTACATGAGTTAATGCATCATTGTAGTTCGTCCAACACCTGGCACATGATAAATATTTTTAAGTGAAATATTATTATGATGTTAAAAAAATCAGGTTACTTAACAACATGATGATGTTGCATGAAGATGCAAAGTAAAGTAAAAATGGATGTAATGTCATCCCAATTTTGACTTTTAAAATATTAGATTGTTGACACAGAGAGGAAGGAAATGCACCAAAATATTAACAATGATGTCTTTAAGTGGTTCAATTATGGACTTCTTTACTTTTTCACACAGTTTTGAATTTTCATTTATTTTTAGAGTAAACATTTGTTTCTTCCATATGTACTCCATATCTCAAAATTCCTTACATCTCTTCAATTTTGTATGCACACATAATTGCTTTATTAATGTGATGTGATTATTTTATGTTATTTGCTCAAAAAGACAAGAAGACCCCCTGAGAGATTCTTCACTCTACTCTTGTGTTGGAATAATTGGCCAGCAACATTAAAAATTCATCTCCTGAGAAGCAAATCGTTTTTTTACTCCTAGACTTTTTCTCTCTCAGTAAATAGGAAAGAGCTAAAATATCTCTTCAAGTCCTTGTTTTTCTCCTTCTTTCTCTAACATGTACCTGGATGCTGAATCAATACATGTTGGAAAAATTCCAAATAATTTCTAACGACGATCAGAGACACACAATTCTGGAACTCCAAGCAATTTCAGACTTTTTTAAAAAGCTGGAGCTAAAATATACTCAATTTATACATGTACTGTAGTTTAGGAATGTAGGTATAAACTGAATTGGGGGTGGGGAGGAAACTCTCATTTTTATTTTCATATAAGATAGCTTTCTCTTTTGCATGAATGTTTCTCTAGTCAAGCTAACCCTTGAGTGAAGATAATTCTTTTAACATGTATTCAGTTTGGATATAGGAAAATTGTGCCTGCCATTCTCTTAAAATGTTCTCTTCAGGTTATACTGTTTAATTTCTGATCAGATAGAGTTGAGCTCATGAGGGAAGGCTACCTGCATTACATTACACTTGCCTGCATGTGGCCGGAATAGTAATGCAGAAAAGCTTTTGCCTTGGAGGATGAGAGAGCCACACTCCAAAATGATGGACAGGTTTGCTCCTGCAACAATAGAAAATGGACTTCCCCACCTGACTGCCCTTAGCAGGGACTTCAACTTCTGGGCATTCCACTTGCACTCTTCCTCTTAGGGAAATAATTTTTTCTGTTTTGTTATTCTTGTATAATATCTATTTGTTTTGCTTTCAGACAAAAAACAAACAAACACAAAAACACCACAACCCGCCCCCCCCCCGCCCCCCAAACACCTTATCTGGACTTTTGTGGTGGTTTTGATTACCCAGTTAGATTTTTATGCTTTTAATTACCTTCCTACTGATTATCTTTCTTTAAATTGAATTTATTGAGGTGGACATTAGTTATTAGATGATATAGGTTTCAGGTGTACAAGTCTATCATAGATCTTCTGTATATTGTATTGTGTGCTCACCACCCTAGGTCAAGACTCCTTCCCCTACTGATTATCTTTATTTGCTCATTTTACTTCTTTCATGTTAAATGGGCAAAAGGAAGTACAAAATCCAGGACAGCAGGTATGAGCACAGCCTTATGCCAAATCTATTCCCCCTGATTTTTTGTGCCAGGTTCTTCCTGGTCTCTAAGGCATAGTTTCTGCCCTGGTCTCAGCTGAACTCCTTGAAAAAGGAGGGTTCTCTCCCTCTCTCTCTTTCTCTCTCTTACACACACATACACACACAAGCTTTGCCACGTTAGTTTATATCTTGGCTTAACAACTATATCCAAACATAACCAGCTTCGTCCCCATTCTACAGAAGATGAAGCCATCCGGAGAAGAAAAGAGAAGCAAGAATTTCGAAGGCTGTGTTGTGAAAGTATGAGCCTCGTTCTCTGTCCACACACCTGCAGAGACCTGGTGTTCTGCCCTTTCTCAACATCCTTTGTCAACACTTCATCAGAGGATGCCAGCCCGGGGCAGATGTTGAGGTGTTTCCAGGGCCTGACCTACTCTCTGAAGCAGGATTTCCTCTGCAAACACGGGTGCCCAGTGGGCTGGCCCTTCACCTGCCTGTCCAGAGATGACAACAACAATTGTACGCCTTGAAGGAGCCCTGCTTTCAGGCAGTTTCAACTTCAGGCATCTTTTCCTCTTGTTGAGTCTCAATGTTCTTCCCTGTAACGGGCCTTTGTCTCGTTTATTCCCAGAAGATAAGAATTATACTCTGACGAGTGCAAATATTTTTTAGCAAAATTTTCTTCTTGCACAATTTTCTGAAACAATTGTACAGCAAGTTAACGTCTAGTAACATGTATTAGTACCTAACTTAAAATACTAATTTTTTTCAAAAGTTGTACCCCAAAAATATCATCAAAGAAAAATAAAAACCACTTCAAAATTCACCCACCATTTCCCCTAGAATATCAAATCTCTAGTAATTACACACACGAGAGAGAGAGAGAGAGAGAGAGAGAGAGAGAGAGAGGTGCAAACGTGCACTCACGCACACTCACACAGAGTGAATCTACTTCTCTATTATTCCTAGAGCTGACTTTCACATAAACTCAAGGTTACCATTAGGTAGGCAGATGCAATGAAGATACTTAGCCAAGGAGAAGACATTTGACTTTACCTAACAAACATGATGTAAATACAACAAGTAATTTAGCTACAAGATAGGACACAGATGACTGTGTCATTCACTTACCACGAATAGTTTTTTGGTAAATAAATGCTGTGGTCATTGTGGCTTCCATACTTAGAACAGCTGGATTTACTGCCACTTCTGCTCTTGAGAATTTAAAATCCTTTTTTTCTTTAAAGGAACAAGAGGACTTTCCACATGTTGATACTGCTTCTCACATAGTTGGTCAGTAGCAGCAGGCATACAATATCAATAAAGTCCATGAGGACAGAGTTGTGACTACAATTAGGGATAAACTTTGCTCCAAAACTACACATAGTCTCTTTCTCTCAAGAAATATGCAGAAGAATATGATAACAAAAGTTTCATCACTCGGATAAAACCACTATTAATATTCTGGTATATTTGTCTAGTATTTTCTCCCAATACATGTAAATATTAAATATTTACAAAATAGCGATCCAAAAGCTTTTTCATTTAGCATATTGTTTTCCAGGTCTTTGAATTGTCTTCAAAATAACGGCTCTGTATTTTTCTACATCCTGGATGTTCATTTTTTAAAATATATGACACATCCTCTGTTGTTGGAGTTTATTGTTTAGTCTTTCTTTCTCTACCATGAGAAATATTCCATATTTCCCATGCTCTGCCCATTCCAAGCCAAAAACAAACAACTCATTGGGGAAAAATCAGACCTGAGATTCTTATCTGAGAGTGCTTCTTGAGAAAGAATTATGCAATAACGCCATTAAAAACAAAGATATAAAATAAACCAGGAGACATGTGTCACTTCCCGTTCCAGCAAAAAGCTGACTCCAGAAACTACAAGATCACAAGTAGAAGACGATGGAAGAGCAACGTGGCAGCAATCAAGAGAAAAGGATGCAGAAGTAATACCCGAATAACTACAGAGAGGGAACGGAAGTCAGAAAATGACATAAAGGATAGTGCAGGGTGACCCAGTTTCCCATGTGACAAAAGAAACAATGTTGTTTTGTATCTTTAGCAAACTTTATGAGCTCTAAGGAAGAGGGCTCATGGATGTGTGGTGGTGAGAACAGCAAAGTATTAGTGCATGTGAGAACTTTTGCTAGAAAGTAAAGGATGTTCTTGACCATGCTACTAGGATAACAAGAAGTTACATGCTGTCATGCTGGCAAAGAAAACAGGATGCGTTTGTAGATAGAAGACCATGGACTGTGGTCATGGAAACAAAAGCAAACAGCATGAAGTAGCAGTGTGTTGAGATCAGCATGTGAGGGTTTGAATGCCTGCTGTGTACTGTATTCAGTTCTGTGCCATACAGAAAGCGTCCTGCACTTATATGTCAGAAGTAGATGCATATGTTCCCTCAACAAAAACTTATTGATCACCTGCATACGCACAGCTCTGGGCTAAACTGAGGCCACAAAGATGAATCCTACACCCATGTCCCCTCTAGGAGAGACAGGGGACACCTGAGCTCTCATGACACGCTGTGACTTGCCTTCCTGATTCTTGTTTCAGTTTGGCATCACGCATTTTATTTGTAGTACACATGATTGTGTGACTAATGCCTGTCATCCCACTAAACCATAAGTTCTAGGAGGTTGGGCCTTTTATTTGTTTTGCTCACCATTGTTTTCCTAGCATAGTGCCTGGCACATCATCCCCAAGTCTTCAATGAAGACTTGGTTGAATAAATAAATGCACCAAGGTAGTATCATGCTAAACTAGTTACAATCATTCAATAAATATGGAATGACTTAGAAAGGAGGAGAAATGTGGGTAAAAACACAGCAATATTTTTCAAAGTCTTCATTCTAGTAAGACTAGATAAGGACCCAAAATGGTTCAACAGCCGGTTCTTTGATCAGGGCTTTATGTAGTCGATGCTCAGATCGGAAATGAATGAAAGAGTTACATAAGCATCATGCAACAGATTTTGAGACTCATTGTAATATATGAAAATGAACGAGATCCAATATATGCATTGAGCTCTAAGTGCTAAGAACTGTGATAGGCAATGAGGATAAAATAAATAATGGTCAAACACTCTAGGAAAATAACTTAGCTGAATTTCTATATACTAGTAAATGCCATAATTTAAGAAACTAAAAGTGTGAAGTTGAGGGCTGCATATGCTGGAGAGATCTTATGATTTTCCTTGAGCCCCAGGAAATGCATTGGGGCCAGGCTGTGAGGGGTGCTGTACCCTACTCCATGGATTTGTGGAATTGAGTAAGCAATGGAAAGTTGGTAATAGACCTCAAGCAGAAGGGACATGAAATAATTTGGTTTTCGTATTTACTGATTCTATTTCCTTCCATAATTCCATTAAGTAAGCAGTTAAAAATAATAGCCGCTAAATTCTGGATATAATTTTCATAATGGTTCCAAGGGAAAATGTTATTTTTGTGGGGAAAGATTTATTTTACAAGAAAAAAAAAGTCAATTGGAAAATGTGACTTGATTTGTAAACATTTGCTTTCAGATAACATCTCTAAGAAGGTGTCTCCCGTGTTTTATGAAGAGGAAAGAAGGCCACTCAGATGGTAGATAGGATAACGCTTCCTGTCCTGGCAGCAGTAGAAACAATCATGTGCTATCATGCGGTTGTGCTCATGGAGGCTGTAAAAAAAGAAACGGGTTATCTGCCTTGACATTACTTTGTCATGAGACTGCAAGAGGAAGTAAGGAAGGGCAAGTCATAATGTCCACAGCCATGAGCGATTCAGAAGGTGCTGGAAGACCGACATGGAAACACAGCAGCCCCGGGTCCCATGGTAAGGTGAGCCTCTCAATTGTCAAGGCATCCATTGCTCCTACAGTGCCACTCGGTCATGCATGCAGCTCACTTAATTGTGTTTTTGCTTCTCCGGGGGCAGTGAACAGAGTGGGTAGGAACACAGGCCCTGGAGCACTCACTGCCTGGGTTCAAATCCAAATCTTGCCTGTAAGACACGGGGGGAGGGGAATCTGATTGGTACTGATCATCTTCTATTTGGCAACCTTCTTTGGCCTCTGCCTTGTAGGCCACAGGACAAACTAGATAGCGCCTTCTGGTGGTCACGAATCCTTGGCTGAGTTAGTCCCATGATGGGTAGTATGGCACCCCATATGTAAGGGAGCACTGCCACTGTCTTTCTCAAAGGAGGGCAGGACAAGCACTCAGAGAACCATGCCCCGCAATCTGCTCCCCAAAAGCTGTGTGCTAGACACAGAGAGTGAATAAACGAATGGAGTTGGCTAAACAACATACTAACAATCAGATGTAGTAATATACTACACTAGAGGCCCAGTGCACATGCACCAGGTTGGGTCCCTCGGCTGGGCCTGCGGGGATCGGGCCAAAACCCGCTCTCCGACATCCCCCGAGGGGTCCCAGATTGCGAGAGGGTGGTTCTCAGGTGACACAGCCCGGAATTGGACTCCCTCCTCTCTGGTTTCAGGTGCATCACCTGAGAACCACAGCTGCCAAGTCACCACAGCTTGGCAGCTCCTGCATTGAGCATCTGCCCCCTGGTGGTCAGTGCACGTCATAGCTACTGGTCAGATGGTCTAATGGTCAGATGATCACGTAAACTTTTCTATAGAGAGATGTTTATTATTACATAATTATATACAGCAATACAATAGTACACATTATATGTAATAATAAAGGAACTGACTTAACTAAGCAATATAAAATAAAGTGCAAGTTTAGAAAGAAACAGAACGCTTGTAAACATTGTTACACACTTCATGATTAATTATAAGAGAAAACCCCACTGTTTCTATGGAGACTGCATTTATTAGTAATCTTATGTTGGCATCACTAGTATTCTTGTTATTGTTTTGTTTCCTTTTTTCCTTTTTTCATACAAAATGTCCATTTTAACAAGCTAAGTTAAGAAATGTCATAGGGTTGGTTATGTCTATCTGAGAGTAAAAATCATTTAATTTTTTTTCATGAAAATTATCAAACATCACAAATGAGGAGATAATAATATAATAACCCCTTCCATGTACCCACTTAGGATCGGCAACTGCCAATGTCTGACAGTCATATTTTGTCTATGTCTTCCCCCTTTTGTTGAAAGATGAAAGTGAAATTCTCATTTACAAAGGAACAAAAATGTTACAAGGTCCAGCTTCAAAGAGGAAATGCTTCCAAGTGTATACATTTTCTTTATAGAACATTTTTCTTTCCATTCCTTCAGCTATTACCCAAATTCTGTTAGTGGCCATGGAAATGCCTCCTATGATGGTCTCAAAGAAAGTAATCCTCTTTATTTTTTTTGCTGCTCAATAAGAAAATGAAACTCAGCCCACAGACTCTAGGGATTCCAC
>NW_005872735.1:27455-29017 GCF_000147115.1 Myotis lucifugus | reverse complement strand
CCACAGATCTGCTTTAGCCAGTCTGTGAAATCTCAGGAAATGTATGCACATATTTTACTTTTATTTTTATACAGGAGAGTTCCAAAGCTTCTATCAGATTCTCACACGGGCCTATTACCTACAAATGGTTAGGAACCTCTGCCTCTGCATATCCTGAAAGCATAGCAAACATACTTCCTCACTTTCATTCCTTAGCCCGTTCATATCAAAATCTGGCACCTGTCACCACCTCCAGGATGCCTTCCCTGACCACCTCACCTATAATGGATTTCCCTGCAGAATTTAAACCAAGCTATTTTTGTATTTATCACATTCCGTTGAGTTCTCATTCACTCAACAGGTATTTATTAGGCACCTATTTGGCATGTACCATGCACTATACTATACTCATTTAGGTGTGCTTTCTCCTGTTGCACTTAGAAGAGGGCAAGGACTATCACAGTATCCAGTACGTATCTGCATCGCAGGAGGGATGGTTGTTGTAGCTCCATTGAATGGAAACAGAAATGAGCAGTGGCACTTCTGTGGGCTGGCATTCAGCTCCAGAAGAACATGTAAAACCAGGCTCATGATTTTTTGCTTTTCTTTTTATATGCAAAAAGATGACATTTATAGAAAAAGGAAATGTCAATTTGAATATCCTGGGCATAGTGATAAAGATGCCCAAGCGAAGGTTTCCTCCCCTACACCAATATACCTTGGCACTAGAAAACTATTCCAGAGTCAAACTATATATGCTGACCTCCACTCCCTCTTAGTTCACCAGTGTGAGACATACACTTATAATTGGCTCCCCCCCCCCCACACACACACACACACAAAACAACCAACCAAACACACACACACACACACACACACCACGCCTGGAAAAACAACACGAAGTCCCCCCACACCCATGAAGCCAGGAGCATTGCCTCCCACCCAAGAGCAGCATAGCAGTTACTAAACATGCTAATTTTTCGGTATTGGGCACTAGCATCTTTGAAAGTACACAGGCCCCTGGTCATTACTGAGTTGTTTAATAATAGAGGTTGAAGATTATCATGCTAAGGACCCGGCAGAAAGATTTTAGGTAGAACCTTCTAACCTAAGTCCCACCCCGCCTTCCCATATAGATGCTACTTTGATGGGGCTAGTTTTGCAAAACTCCTAACAGATTGAGCGTCCTGTTTTAGTGACAAGCTCCGGAGAGTCTACGCGGTGGCACCTTGGACTTAGCCCCTTTGGTGTTCAGTTATCCAAGGTGCTCAATGGGGACATTTCCCCTGAAGTAGTTGTTTGCAAGGAACACACGTGAAAAGACGCGCTAAGGGTAAAGCGTCACGTTGCTGTCAGGTATTGCGTGGCTGCGCTCCCGGCGGACCAGGTGTACTCGCCTCGGCGTCCTCTCCGTGTGGGACGGGCCACGCCAGGAAGGAGAAACCAGAAGGGCGCGGGGAGGAAGCAGGAAGGTCCCCCCCATCCCGCGGCAGAGCCTCACTTCCCGGGCACTTTTGGGCGGGGCGTTGCAACTGACTAGCGGGGAGGGACACTCCCCGGGCTCTGCTCCACGCCCAACGCCT
>NW_005872735.1:0-26235 GCF_000147115.1 Myotis lucifugus | reverse complement strand
TCCTGGGCTCTTTTATGATACATGTGATAAGCATACAATGCTTTACATAGAAAGGGGGTAAGGTTATAAATATTTACGTGCACAGCTTTGTATGTTGGTTGGCATGCATGCATGTAAATGCTCATGGAACAGTTCGTGTGGGCAAAGAGCCAGTGTATATCTATATCGTTTTGTGTTTATGGTTATTGGCAATCTTACAGGTAACGATTGGCATTTAACCCCTTGTTTCAGCCACTAAAAATACTATTATTGGTGTGACTTGTAATCCTACCGAATCCTTGGATGACATTACTGGCTAATAAATAGTTAATTTGTTCTGAAGTTTAGGGAAGGAAGAATTGTAGATTTTTTCTGTCCTTGACAGCTGGCTGAGTGTACCAGACTCAGATTGGTGAGGGAGGCATAGAGTCGCCCGAAGGGGAAAATTGCCCATGACTTCTTCCTTTTTAATACACTTTTATTGATTTCAGAGAGGAAGGGAGAAGGAGAGAGAGATAGAAGCATCAATGATGAGAATCATCTATCAGCTGCCTCCTGCATGCCTGCTACTGGAGATCAAGCCCACAACCCTGGGCATGTGCCCTGACCGGGAATCAAACTGTGACCTCCTGGTTCATAGGTCAAAGCTCATGCCTTCCAAAGGACACCTTGGCCATTTGGAAAGTGCCTTCTGGCTAAGGAAACTGCTTCAGAGAGCTACTGCACTATGAATGCATTTGGTCAGATTTGAGAGGGACACTCTTTATAAACTCTTTTCTAGATTTAAAAAAAAATCCTCTTTCTAGAAAGATTCAATTACTCTAACGATGTTCTTTGGAAATAATTGGTCCTTTTGTGTGTGTTCTTAATATGGCTAAAGCATCAAGGTAGTTCAAAGGTTATAATACAATTTTATTTATTGGAGGGAGGTGAGGTTGAAAATGCTGGCTGCATAGTTAACTCTGCCTTGAAACGGATGGGCAACCTTCAGTCTCTGTCCATGTGTACCTCTAAAGCCAAATCTTATGGTGATTAAGGACCATAAAGAATGTATTATACCTCAGGATATTTCTTTTTTTTAATATAGTTTTATTGATTTTAGAGAGGAAGGGAGAGGGAGAGAGCAAGAGATATAAACATCAATGATGAGAGAGAATCATTGAGCGGCTGCCCCCTGCAGGCCCACACAGGGGATCGAGCCGGCAACCAGGGCATGTGCCCTGACTGACCGGGAATCGAACCGGGACCTCCCAGTTCATAGGTTGATGCTCAACCACTGCACCACGCCAGCTGGGCTCTCAGAGCATTTCTGATAAGTGAATATATGAATACTTATGTGCATTTCACTTGTAAAGAATTCGTATGCACCTTTAAAAGCTAGTTTCCAAAATCTGAAACACGTTATGATGAGGACGCTGTCACTGCTTTGAAGAAGGCATGAAGGGCCAGACAAGCTTGGCAATAGACAGGAGCTTAATGTTGGAGGGGAGGAGGGGAAAGGCAACTAAATCCTTGTGTTTGCTGCATGTTGATGTCCTGAATTGTTTTAGATAGGAACTGAGTGAGGCTCTCACTGTCATTTAGCCTTTGGTATAATGCATTGTTGAGATGCGGCTGTCAGAACTTGTCTGTGCCATCTTGCATCTTTACTCGTAGATAAATTAGGAAGTGTTCTGAGGAGAGTGGCATGAAAGTATTAAGACTCTGGAGATTTATTTAAGGACAGACTGAAGGAACTAAATAGCAAGCCTGATTCTAGCATATTTCAGTCCCTGGTAGGGCTGAACTTATAGAGGTACTAAGTGACCAGTTGAATGTCCTTCAGTTTTCGCGATTCTCTTCTTTTTTAAAAAATATATTTTTATTGATTTCAGAGAGAAAGGGAGAGGGAGAGAGAGATAGAAGCATCAATGATGAGAGAGAATTATTGACCAGCTGCCTCCTGCATGCCCTCACTGGGTAGCGAGTTCACAACCTAGGAATGTGCCCTGACCAGGAATCAGACCATGACCTCCTGATTCATAGGTCAATGCTCAACCCCTGAGCCACACCGGCCGGGCACAATTCTCTTCTCTTGATGTCATAAGATAGATAGCATAGACCTCTGGCCAAGAGGTCTCCAAAAGGAGTTGACCTCATTTACTTTGGGTACTTCCCTCTAGCAAGGACTGTGGAAAGAACAGTGTCTTTGAAGAAGGAAACATGTGTCAATGAGGTGGGAACTGTAGGTCTGGGCTGTGACACACATTTTCTTTTTTTTCGGTTAAGAATTAGTCTCAGTAGAACTCTTAATTCCTTTTTATAAACATCTTACCTTGGATTTTTTTTCAGACTACTCCATTGAATTAAAAAAAGGATATTTACAATCAACTTTTTAGCTGACCAGAACCTAGACCAGTGGTCGGCAAACTCATTAGTCAACAAAGCCAAATATCAACAGTACAACGATTGAAATTTCTTTTGAGAACCAAATTTTTTAAACTTAAACTATAGGTAGGTACATTGTTATTAACTTAATTAGGGTACTCCTAAGGCTTAAGAAGAGCCACACTCAAGGGGCCAACGGGCCGCATGTGGCTCGCGAGCCGCAGTTTGCTGACCACAGACCTAGACCATAATTCACTGTGAGCTCTTTGCATTACTGTCTGACTTTAAAACCATATATAGCCCTAGTTGTTTTGCTCAGTGGTTAGAGCATCAGCCCGAGGACTGAAGGATCACAGGTTTGATTCCAGTCAAGGACACATCCCTTGGTTGCAGGCTTAATCCCCAGCACCCCCGTGGAGGCAACCAATCTATGTGTCTCTCTCACATCTATGTTTCTCTCTAAAAATCAATGAGGAAAAAATATCCTTAGGTGGGGATTAACAATAGCAACAAAAACCATATATATAGGATAGTTTGAAATATACAAAATAAGGACATGTATCCGGTTGGACTGTCTATTCAAGAGCTTAGAGACTGATTCACTTCCAGAGTCGAGCTGAGAAGGCTGAGCCCCACTCTGAGAAGCTGTGACATAGGTCCTGCTGCTGCCCACCCTTGGTGGATTGCCATTCGGGAACATCCAGGCAAGGTCATGTGAAGAGTAGTGGTCTCCGGTCCCTACCAGGCTGTTGTTCTTAAACCCCATTTATAGTGTATTCTCAGGATGGTACTGTTTAAATCTAACATTATATTTTCACTAGAGGCCCGATGCACGAAGATTTGTGCAAGGATAGGCCTTCCTTCCCCTGGCTGCCGGCACCAGCTTTCCTCTGGCATCCGGGACCCAGGCCTTCACTCTGGCTGTTGCCTTCCACCTTCACTCCGGGCTGGAGCCGCCTCCCACCCGCTCCTGCCGGCTCTGTCGCTGCCACCCAGAGGCCGGCCCTCGGTGGCCCGCCAGGGCTTGTGGGAAGCCAAGCGGTTGGCTCCGTGGCTCTGGCCGGCACTGCCATCTTTGTGGCTATAGGCACCGCCATCTTTTGTCATGGAGTGATGGTTAATTTGCATATTACCCTTTTATTAGTATAGATTTGATTAATTATAAGGGAAAAGAAGTAGTATTAATATTTCTGTTATAGTAGCATATTAATGAACTCTCTAATTTCAGCATCTCCTCCCCACTCCTAATTTTCCTCTTTCATTCATGCAAGCAAACATGCAAGAGAAAAAGCTGGATTTTCCTCCCTTTGGATTATAAGAGTCATGAATTCTTGTCTTTAGCTCTATGGGGCTAAGTTAAAGATTAAGGGATAGGACACAACTCCTTTTATGGATCAAAAATCAAAATGACCCTTTGATTTGCTAAGTGTATTATGTAATAGAAAAACATCCAAATCTGCAATCACCAATGTGCTGAATTAAAGTGAGTAAAGAGAGCACAAGATTTTTTTGTATATTTTTTCAAAGCCAAATTTGAGGAGAACCAGGCAAGACTAGTATTTGAACATCACTGAATGATTTGTTTATTTGCTGACTCGGGATATGGAACCTCTTTTGTACTGAAATTGGTACAAGATGTATGGCTCTGCCCTTGAGAGGCTGGTGGTCTGGGGGAGAGAGTAGTAAAGGATTATGGTGATTGGGGACTCATCACTGTGTGGAGAACAGTGGCTTTTTCAAAGAGAAAGTGGTGTGTTCTGTCTGGTGAGGTAAAAAGTGGAATTCATTGAAACACCAACATTCTACTTCTCGTCTCTATGGATTTGACTAGTCTAGCTGTCTTACATCAGTGGAATCAAGCAGTATTTGTCCTTTTGTGTCTGGTTTATTTCACTGAGTCTAATAAAGTCCTCAAGGTTCATCCATGTTGTAGCATGTGTCAGAGTTTCTTTTTACAGTTGAATACTATTTCATTGTATGTATATACCATGTTTTGTTTATTCATTCATTTGTAGGTGGACACTGGAGTTGCTCCATTTGGCAATTGTGAATAGTGTTGGTATGAACATGGGTGTGCAAATATCTCTGTGAGCCCTTGCTTTCAAATCTGATTTTTTTAAAATGAAAAAAATTAAAAGTAGAGAGGGAAAAACATCCCTTTTCCTTTACAGTGGGGGTTGGGTACTTCCAGCCTGCAGGTCATATAAGGCCTGTGAAATAATTTCGTCTGGCCCTGCCAAGGCATTAGGGATGAGTTAATTAAATGACCAAATATAGCAGGCTAATTTTATTTATTATTATTATTTTTAAATATTTTTATTTATTTCAGAGAGGAATGGAGAGGGAGAGAGAGACAGGAACATCAATGATGAGAGAGAATCATTGATAGGCTGCCTCCTACATGCCCCCTACTGGGGATTGAGCCCACAACCCAGGTATGTGCCCTTGATCAGAATCGAACCCGAGACCTTTCAGTCCTCAGGCCGACGCTTTATCCACTGAGCCAAACCGGCTAGGGCAGCAGGCTAATTTTAAAGGTGATAATTTCGTATGGCCTGCAAATGATGTTATAAATGTCCACGTGGCCCATGGCAGACAAAAGCTTCCTCACTCCTGCCCTACAAGATCTTTCTGGTCATACTTCCGCAGCGCAGTACTCTGTCAGACAGGAGTCCTGCTATGGCTCTGCAAAATTCATCAGAAAAAGCAGCTGTTGCAGATACTCTAAAGAAACTGCCTGCCCGGCCAGTGTGGCTCAGTGTTGGAACGTTGGCCTATGAACCAGGGGGTCACTGTTCAATTCCCAGTCAAGTCACATGCCAGGTTTGTGGGCTCGATCCCCAATAGGGAGCGTGCAAGAGGGAGCCAATTGATGATTCTCTGTTGTTGTTTTATGTTTCTATCTCTCCCTCTCCCTTCCTCTCTAAAATCAATAAAAATATATGTTTAAAAAATAAACAAACTGCCTGCTGAACAAAACATCCAGGTTCTCAATTTTCATCCCCACACAAGAAAAGAAGCTAGTTTTTCTCTCACAAGTACCCCTATGCATTATACAGATGTTTCTAAGTGAAAGGGACCAGCATCTAAAATGTCAGAATCAGGGTTAACTGAATGATTCAACCAAAACACTAGAAGATCAACAGCATGAGGTTAACAACAGAATGACCAAGGACATCTTGGTAACACAGGGGACCACGAACTTCCTGGAAATAGGCAACAGAACCAGCAACTACCTGTTGATTTGGAAGCTGAGATGAAAGGAGACAGGCTACAGCAGAATGTCGACGTTCTGATACAAAGAAAAATATTCTTACTTTGGTTGTGGAAGTAGAGATCAGAATGTCAATATTAAGAATATTAATGTGTCTGAGCTCAATTTAGACAATCCCTTTATGAATATAGAAGCATCAATACATAACCCTTTGTCTGAAACTTTAAGTACTTTTATTTCTACTGGGAATTTTCAGTCCTGGCAAGTATTGTTGACATGTCTGAAACAAATAAGGAAGGTGTACTGCTCTCTCGCTCTTTTTTCTTTATTTTTTCTTTTTTAAATATATTTTTTATTATTTCAGAGAAGAAGGGAGAGGCAGCGAGAGATAGAAACATCAATGATGAGAGAGAATCATTGATTGGCTGCCTCCTACATGCTCCTTACTGGGGATCGAGCCCACAACCCAGGCATGTGCTCTGACTGGGAATCGAACCGTGACCTCCTGGTTCTTAGGTCGATGCTCAACTACTGAGCCATGCCAGCTGGGCTCTCTCTTTAAGTCTCTATGACAGATGTCAGCCCTCTATGTAGTCAATAGAGGAAACTCATTTATCTATAACAGTATCCTTGAAGGAACTTGATAACCTTTTAGTCATTAGAAGTAACCAAGCTTCAGAAAATGCATCTGCAGAAGTTATCTGTCAATCAGAAATGATAGCTGAGAGCCAATAGGTAATATGGAGCTTTGAGGGGGAAAATGGCCCCAACGTGAATATCTTCTGCTTTCCAGAATGAATAGTGTCCATAATGAATAGTGTCAGCTCTCATTAGACTGCCCCTGTATGGGTGAGGACTGAAAAATCAGCAGGCAGGCCCATATGAAAACTGCACAGGGATGTTTCATCAGCTTTATTCATAATTACCAAAAATTGGAACTAACCAAGATGTCCTTCAGTCAGTAGGTGAGTGGATAGATGAGCCATGGTATTCCCATACAGTTATTCAGTGATGACAACATCTGCCAAGCCACAAAAAGACACGGAGGAACCTTAATGAATATTGCTAAGTGAAAAAAACCAATCTGAAAAGGTTAAGTACTGTATGAGTTCAACTATCTGACATTCTTTAAAAGGCAAAACTGTAGAGACAGTAAAAAGATTAGTAGTTGCCAGGGTTTTTGAGGGGGAGGCCAGATGAGTAAGTAGAGCACAGGGGATTTTTAGGGCAGTGATACTAGAATTGTGGGTACATGACATTATGCATTTGGAAAACCCATAGAACTTTACAATACAAAGAGTGAACCCTAATATAAACTATGGGTATTTGTTGTTAATAATGTATCAATATTGGTTCATCAGTATTGCCAACATTCAACACTAATGCAAGATATTAAAAATTGCTTAAAATAAGCCCAGCTGGCGTGGCTCAATGATTGAACATCGACCTATGAATCAGGTCACGGTTCAATTCTCGGTCAGGGCATATGCCCAGGTTGTGGGCTTGATCCCCAGTAGGGGGTGTGCAGAAGGCAGCTGATCAATGATTCTCTCTCATTATTGATGTTTCTATCTCTCTCTCTCTCCTCTTTTCCTCTCTGAAATCAATAAAAAATACATATACACAAGCACTTCACCTGGTGCTAGAGTGGAAGATGTAGAAAATGTTAACGTAAGGGCTCGATGTGGTGACGTGTCAGGTGATTGGGAACAGAGTGCCAAGTCAAGGAAATTAATAAACGTGAGCAATACTGTCAGTCTAATCCCTGCTGAACATCTAACCTTCTCCTCTGCACCCTCCATGCACACATTTCCCCACACTCCTAACAGGTGGGAAGATGCACTGAATCAGACTTCTGAGCAAACTATTCCTTGCCACCCAGTTTCATGTTGATTAAGGGCCTAGACCAGTGGTCGGCAAACTCATTAGTCAACAGAGCCAAATATCAACAGTACAACGATTGACATTTCTTTTGAGAGCCAAATTTTTTAAACTTAAACTATATAGGTAGGTACATTGTTATTAACTTAATTAGGGTACTCCTAAGCTGGCCTTTGCTAAAAACATCCTCAATCTGATTGAGGTACATTCACTGAGGTTGACCCCTTCCAACTCTCCCATCCACACTTGTCTTGTATATACTTGTTTCAGATAGACGAGTGTGGATGGGAGAGTTGGAAGGGGTCGACCTCAGCGAACAGAACGAACGTACCTCAAAACAATGTACCTCCCCCGCGCCGCGTCTCCAGTCACCCGACCTACCGACACCCCCCACTTCTTCTAACGCCACTTCTTCAAAATAGACTCGCCCAGGCCAAAAACCGACTTCTGTGCATGGGCCATGAAGTTTTAATCGCACTGTACGTGCGCGCCCCCACATGGTATTTTGTGGAAGAGTCACACTCAAGGGGCCAAAGAGCCGCATGTGGCTCGCGAGCCGCGGTTTGCAGACCACTGGCCTGGGCCCACAGAATTCAGTGATAGACAAGCCTGAAACCAGAGCAAATGCCTGTCCGGAGGCGGCAAGGCCGATCATCATCAAGGCCCCCCAACCTTCTGCCATTCATTTTTCCTGCTCAGATTTTGGCTGGATTCCCCATGCAGGGAGCTCTGAAGGATTTGCATTGAGGTGGCAGAAATACAGACCTGGATCTTGTTTTGCTAGGAACGAATGTTGTGGTTCCTACATGACCATGGAAAAGTGGGCTACACTATATGCCATCACCTTAAAAAGGCTGTTTAAGCACATGTTCACACTCATTTGTATGCAGTATATGTAGAAGAATGTTGAGCCAGCTCTTTTTATTTAGTTAATTATTTTTAAAATATATTTTCATTTATTTCAGAGAGGAAAGGAGAGGGAGAGAGAGAGAGAGAAGCATCAATGATAAGAAAGAATCATTGATTGCCTGCCTCCTGCGTGCCCCCACTGGGGATCAAGCCCGAAACCCAGGCATGTGCCCTTGACCGGAATTGAACCCGGGACCCTTCAGTCCGCAGAGCCAGCTATTTTTAAAGATATTTTTCTAGCCAAAGTAATTTATGATCTTTTGTTGTATAATTTGTCTATTCTACTTGTTAAAATGTGGGCCTTTGGAAATGAATTGACAGTATTGCCTGCAGAAGCTTTTTATTCTCATTACGATGACATATTCTGGCATAAAATTGTTGGGTTTATGTATAGGATACCACATTAGAATGATAGTGAATCTTTAAAAAGCAGAAGCTGCCCTAGCTGGTTTGGCTCAGTGGATAGAGCATCAGCCTGCGGACTAAAGGGTCCTGGATTCGGTTCCAGTCAAGGGTACATGCCAGGGTTGTGGGCTCAATCCCCAGTAGGGGGGTGTGCAGGAGGCAGCTAATCAATGATTCTCTCTCATCATTGATATTTCCATCTCTCTCTCCCTCTCCCTTCCTCTTTGAAATCGATAAAAATATATTTAAAAATAATAAATACATAAATAAATAAATAAGTAGCAGAAGCTACTAGAAATCCTACCACATCTGCAGCTAAAAGCAGGTCAATTTAACACTCTGGCTCTCTGTGCTGGAGGCAAGATATGCCCTGATTCAATTGTCAGGTTATAAACTTTAACCACTTAGTTTGGTGTTTTGAATTATTCCCAGTGTGCTGTGTGTTATGATTCGTCCATTCAAACAGAAAATTGAAGACTGGTTGAATAATGTAAAAATGGAGAGGGAAATTACATTATATTTTGACATGGAAATTTTATTACAGGTCAATAGCAATCACTCAAGTATTTATACAGGTTTCTGAAAACTTTTGTGCAACAACTACTTTAGAGAAAGCTGTGGCTGACTGACTCCTGTTTTCCTAGATCTGGTTCTTTAAATTGTGTTGTGACGTGGTGGACTCTGGGTTTATAGAATTAGCATAGATGGGTTCTAGTCCTTAGTCCTTAAGAAACGAATAATATAGTTTTCTTTCCCTTACTGGTTGACTCTCAGGTATTTATAAATGAAGCCAATGGCATTGGTTTTCACGAATAGGACACGGAGCTTAAATGTCATTCCACACACAGCTGCTATTTGCTTTGGTCCCACCACGTCAGCATGATACTATTTTCCACCTTTCATGCTTCCTCACATCATTAATCCTTCATCTGAGAGGCACCTTCGCTGTTGGAGGTTTCTTGTTTGCTGGATGACCATTGGCTTCAGAAAGAGTAGATTCTCGACCAGCAAAATGACCATCCTGTGGAATTCAATCATAGTTTTTTCTCGAGTGCCGTTGCTATGAAACCTAGTGAGGGAAGCATGTGGCAGGGAAACCCTAGGGACTTGTGACATCGAGTGGGTTGTGTGGCACTTTATACAAAGGAGGGTGGAGGAGGAGGAAGAGAGCAAGGCTTATGGACCGCTCTTGAAAAAGAAAAAAGAGTGTTTAAAGCATGAGGGCAGAAGCAGGGTCTGGGAACGGCTTGCATTTGTGTGTGGTTTTCTGTTTTTATTTAAGGAGAGGGAACTCCATCTCTGCTGACTGAGGAGCGAAGGCCATGGGGAGAGAGACTGAGGGTGGGAAGAGAGAGGACAGGCTAATGGCTCAGGAAAGAGATCAACAGAGGAGAGATGCTAGCCTTTGAAAGGATCCATAATTCTGAAACAAAAAGCATGTGTTAACTTTTAGGAGGGAAATTGGAGAAATTTACATTTTCTTGGTGAAGTAGGAGCAGAGTTAAGGCACTATCTGTCAATAGCTCAGGCTTTCTGGGGAAATGGAGGTAAATTCAATCCTATACAATAAAACCCTAATATGCAAATTGACTGAACGGAGGAATGGTGGAACGACAGGTTTCTATGATGCATCTGCCCTCCTGAGAGGGAGGAGACGAGCTGCGGCAGTGGAGATGGCAGCGGGGAGGGGGGCCTGGCGAGCACCCTGCTGGTTGCCTCCCACACACCAGCAGTCGGACATCCCCTGAGGGCACAGGCCAGGCTGAGGGACCCTTCTTCCCCATCCCACCCTCCCCCCGTGCATGAATTTAGTGCACCGGGCCTCTAGTGTAAACAATAAAAGGTTAAGCTTTGGTTTTATATCTGTTTGCCCATGTTTGACTATTTTCTCATGCATGAAGCTATGCAACCTCTCATTTTCTAACAATGTAGGAGGCCATCAAACAAAGATGATTAGAGCAGATTATTTGGCCTTACTCAGGTAAAAGCTACTTTAAAAAGCTCATCATTATTGTCATATGGATTATTTTTGCTATTTATTTTAAATATTGTGTTTATTTTTTTAACATTTCACATTTTAACATTGGAATTGTGGTACATCTTACAGTTGATGGCATGTCTTTGACTTTCTTGGTAAAATAACTGTGCATATTATAAGGTAAATGGTGTCTTAGTCAGCATGGGCTACCATAACCAAAGACCCAGGCAGGATGGCTAAAATGTTACCAGGGGTCTCAAGCCCACCTCACCCTGGTTCTTGTCTTGCTTGGGAATGAATTCAAACAAGGGACAACAAATAGCAGGCAAAGCAAATGAAGTTTTATTGCAGAAGAAAATACACTCAAATGTAATACAAGCAAGTACCTCAGCTGGTCTGAGCACCCCACCTAATGGGGGGTCTTAAAGATTATCTATACTAATAAAAGGGTAATATGCTAATTAGGCCAGACATCTTCCGGGCGACCTTCCAGATGTCCTTCTGGACAAAGCCATGGTGGTGAGGCTGAGGCAGAGGCAGTTAGGGGGATCAGGCCTGCAGGGGAGAGCAGTTAGGGAGATCAGGTCTGCAGGGGAGAGCAGTTAGGGGGAACAGGCCTGCAGGGGAGAGCAGTTAGGGTGATCAGGCAGGCAAGTGGTTAGGAGCCAGAGGTCCCAGATTGCAAGAGGGATGTCCGACTGCCAGTTGGATTGGGCCTAAACCGGCAGTCGGACATCCTCCGATGGGTCCCGGATTGGAGAGGGTACAGGCCAGGCTGAGGGATGCCCCCCCCCCCTTGTGCACAAATTTAGTAAGCCGGGCCTCTAGTATATCTATATATCCTTATTCTTTAGGTTTCTAGACTACCCGAGATGTCGGGCCATCTGGAAGGGTTTCAAGTCTCCCCTTCCTCATTATTGTGGCTGCCCTGTAAAAAATTCGATATGTACTCTACTGACCTTGTGCTCTTCTTAGAATTACTTTTAGTTTGGGGCATGCTGTCTGGTATGAGCTAATGTTTCCTTTTTGTTCCCCTCTAGCTGTTGTAAGAAAAATAGACTTCCTCTTCTTTTCCCCCCAATCCCAGTCTTTCATCTAACTAGCTGCCTACTGGAAATTTATTTTCTTACAGTTCTGGAGGCTCTAAGTCCCAGATCTGGTTTCCGGTAAGAGCCCTCTTCCTAGCTTGCAGATGGCCTTCTTCTCGCTGTGTCCTCATATGAGCTTCCCTCTACGTGCACATGGAGAGAGCTCTCTGGTGTCTCTTCTTAAAAGTAAACTAATCCACCAGAACCGGTTTGGCTTAGTGGATAGAGTGTTGGCCTGCGGACTCAAGGGTCCCGGGTTCAATTCCGGTCAAGGGCATGTGCCTTGGTTGCGGACACATCCCCAGTGGGGGGCGTGCAGGAGGCAGCTGATCAATGTTTCTCTCTCATTGATGTTTCTGGCTCTCTAACCCTCTCCCTTCCTCTCTATAAGAAATAAATAAAATATATATTTTTTTAAAAAAGTAAACTAATCCTGTAGTATCAGGACCCCAACCTCATTTAACCTTGATTACCTGCTTATAGAGCTTATCTCCAAATACAGTTACATTAGGGGTTAGAGCTTCAACGTATGAATTTTGAGAAACATAAGATTCCACTCATGATGGAGGCACCCTAGACTCCATTAAGTGTTGTATTTCTAACAATCTTCATCTTAACAAGCCATCATCAAGAAATATTTCCATCTTGCATAGGAGTTTCAGATTAAATCTTTTGTCTTCTTTATTTTGAATTTTTGAAACTTTTTACTGGAGTATGATGAAACCTTGTGAAGGTTAAAAAATGGCATTTATAGTCTTAAATTAGAAATAAGAGACTATGTATCATTATAGGCTTATTTTTGGAAAGACAAACACAGTCATAAAGTAGAGTATGAAAACTGAAAAAAATTAAACTTTCCAAAACTGTCTGGTTTATTCTGGGCACAGACTTAATAACTCCTGCTGCTAGGAGAAGTATAATTTACTGACACAAGAAAGCTTAAAATGTCAAGTATAGTCTGATAAAATACATGCAAGCTGTCTGCAAATTAGAACATTCTTTCAACTGATGTATTTCCTACTTCTGTGCAGCTTTCATAATTGTGGCACTTAGAATTGAAAGCTCTGTGCGTGATGTAAACATTCAAACCCTCCCCCGGAATTGGTTTTCATAAGTATTAAGCAGGTGTGGGTTGCTACAGACAGTGGAAGGAACTACAAGATCCAAGCTATTAGGAGCTCAGGATAAACGAAACAGAAGTAGCACTGAAGTGAACACACAGCAAGGAGATGGTTTTGGGAGTTCTGGTTAAAAAGAAGAGGCAGCCCTCGCTGGTTTGGCTCAGTGGTTAGAGTATCGGCCCGCAGACTGAAGGGTCCCGGGTTCGATTCTGGTCAAGGGCACATACCTCGGTTGCAGGCTCGATTCCCGGCCCTGGTTTGGGTGCATGTGGGAAGCAAACACTATTTGTCTCTCACATTGATGTTTCTATCTCCCTGTCTCTCCCCCTCTCTTCCATGCTCTCTAAAAGTCAATGGAAAAATATCCTCGTGTGAGGATTAACAAAACAAAACAAAACAAAACAAAACAAAACAAAAAAGGCAGAGGCGGACAGAGGGCCAGCGCCCAAGGACTTAGCAGGAGGTCACAGGTGCAGCAAGCCTTTGCCAGCAGCCAGATCACGACTCAGAACCAAGAAGGCCCAAGAATGGTCAGTATAGAAGTCACCACGTTTATCCAAAGCTGACCCCTCTGCTGACCCTTTCTTCATATTTTAGGTAGGATTTCAAAAGATTTCGTTGCCCTAGCCGGTTTGGCTCAGTGGATAGAGTATTGGCCTGCAGACCAAGGGCACGTACCTTGGTTGCAGGCTCCTCCCGGGCCCGAGCCCCGTGCAGGGGGCAACCAATCAATGTATTTCTCTCACATTGATGTTTCTCTCTGTCTTTTTCTCTCTCTTCCACTCTTCATACAAATCAGTGGAAAAATATCCTCGGGTGAGGATTAACAGCAACAAAAAAGTTTTGTTTCCTGTTTTTTGTTTTGTTTTGTTTTGTTTTAAGCCCAAAGCCAATCAAAAGCAACACATTTGAAAGTAGAAGAGCTTACGGGGACAGAGTGAGAAGTGGTTGCTGAGGGCAGGCAGAGCACCCAGAGCCTCGTGCACTTAGCGGAGATGCCCACCCACACTGTCAGGCCTCAGGGAGCAGTGCTGCTCTGTAATACTTTGTCATAATTTGCCCCTGTGTCATCAAGAAAAAATGTGTTCATTATAGGCTGTCTAGAAAGACATAAAAGGTATGTGGTACGTATTAGAAAGATTTTCATAAAAGTGATTAAAATAAATAATACCTTGGTACTGAAAACGGATCAGCCTCAGCTATTTCTAATGTTAAATTATGTGACACGGGCTTTTATTAAAATTGGCCTAAATATTGAGTTCAGTGCCTATTTATTTAGCATAGGACCTCTCTGACTAATACAAGAGATGGATGGCACTCACTACTACCATCCCCTCACCCCCCACTCCCGCATGCGGCGGGAGCTCAGAGAGCAGTCTAGCTTCTCAGACATGTGACCAGGAGACTCAGCCCCTTGGAGATGGGCTGCACCTCTTTGTTCAGGAGCTGGCACAGTGGGCAGGGGCATGGCAGAGGGCTAAAGCCTCATTTCCCCAGATCAGAGGAGCAAAAAAGAGTTCCCAATACTTTCATTTCCCTGTTTACATTTTACAGGGTCCCTTTCAATTTTTACATTCTGGTGTTATAATCCAAAGGCATTTTATGATCAGGTAGCATTCATTGTCAGGATCAATCCCAATGTTTAATACTCCAGAGGTATGGGAAGTATAGGAAATAAAATTTTAGGTAGTGTGAAAATAAACTTTAAAAAAAATCCTTGCCTAAGGATATGTTTTAGTGATTTGAGAGAGAGAGGAAGGGAGAGGGAGAGGGAGGGAGAGAGAGAGAAAAACATTGACGTGAGAGAAAAACATATATAGGTTGCCTCCCAGCCTGGGTAGGTGCCCTGGCCAGGAATTGAACCTGCAACCTTTTGGTATATGGAATGATGCTCCAGTCAACTGAGCCACACTGGTCAGGGTGAAAATAAATGTGTTTTTTTACAGTACACAAAATATTGGGGAAGCAGAAATGCTCTGTGGGTTTTGTACTCAAATACTGCTTAACTCTAGGGTCCTGGGGAAGTCATTTCCTGTGTTTGTTTTCTCTCTGAAATAATCATCTAAAGATACAAATGGTGCCCTGAAATCTTAGATCCGTTAAACTAAATGGCTAATGTATCGGGCAAAAGCACAAGTGAGATATCATCCAAGGTTTTGGGAACAGGTGTGTTCCATAATAGGACTAGAGCAGTGATGGCGAACCTTTTGAGCTCGGCGTGTCAGCGTTTTGAAAAACCCTAACTTAACTCTGGTGCCGTGTCACATATAGAAATTTTTTGATATTTGCAACCATAGTAAAACAAAGACATATTTTTGATATTTATTTTATATATTTAAATGCCATTTAACAAAGAAAAATCAACCAAAAAAATGAGTTCGTGTGTCACCTCTGACACGCGTGTCATAGCTTTGCCATCACTGGACTAGAGAGTGGCAGAGCTAGGACTTGACCTCAGGACCTTAGCACATCCAGTCATATTCTTAACTCCTGCTCCACCTACCAGTTCCACACAAAGTCTGAACCTCATCCGACCACAGTGAAGTCATAGGGACAAATGACAACAATGACTTGCTTACCCCACAGGTTTTCCTTGTGACAGAGCTGACATTAAGGTGACTTTTTCCTGTTGGCATTAGGCCAGCTCAGGCCGTCTCCATTTAGGTTATTTTTAACTTGTCTCCACTAATGCACTGTACCTAAGTGAATCCTTCTTAAGTAAAGTGGCTCTTTAACACTGGTCATTTCCAGGGAAGGGAAAGCCTTTCGAGTTTTCAATTTTTCTTGTTAAGTAAGTATGGGAGCTGTCACTTCCATAGTAGAATTACAATCCTTAATCCACTTAGAATGCCAGAAGAGTGTTAAATACATTTTTTCAGAACATTGTCTTTATCGTGATTATGAATATGAAAGTAGTAACTGGGTCTAAGCTATTAACAGATTTTGAATTTGCGCCCTGGCTGGGTGATTTAGTTGGTTGGAGCATCGTCCCATATACCAAAAGGTTGAGGGTTCGATTCTCTGTCAGGGCACATACCTAGGTTTCAGTTTCAATCCCATTGGGGCACATACAGGAGGCAACTGATTGCTGTTTCTCTCTCATCTCTCTCTTTCTGTCTCAAAAGAGACAATGATATCGATGAATTTCTGTTTTAAATGGGATACTACCCAAATCACAAAAGACACATACTAAGAGTTTAGGGCGGTCTGCAAAAATGTGTGACTTCACTGGGATGCAGCCTGTTGGGTGCGGATGAGGTTGGGAGGGGCAACGGGGCGGGCAGACCTTCCCGGTTTCTGTCTCTTTAACCTGGAAAGCCATGGGCTTGCTCTTTGGAATGGCTCTTAAAGAATGATTTTCCTTTCCTATGCAAATATCGATCCTTTAGCCATTTCTGATTTATTTGTCATAAAGAGCTAGCATACCTTCTCATTGATTACCCACATCTCTCCCTGCTCTTTAATCTGAGTTTTTATGGAATGCCATCAGGTTCAGAGGAATCTTAGGGACTTTTCAAGGTGTGAGCTGATACCCACCTTGACTCAAAGTTCAGCTGCCTCCTCTGCCGTGGAGGGGTGGGGGGGGGCAGTCCTCAGGATGGTAGGACAGGCAGCGTAGAAGGTGACCCCGGACCTGCACCCCCACCTCTCCCAGTAGGCCTTCTCCAGGCACTACAGTTGCTGAGCTGTGATGGATTCACAGCATGCCACTTACTCACCCCCTGGCCTGGCCTGACCAGCGTCCCAGAGGGAAGCAACAGATCTGCAGCACTTAGGAGTCGTCACAGAGACGCTCCTACTTACCTGCTTACCTGAAACCAGAGCCCTGGCTCTGCTGGTGACACCCGCTCTCCTGCGCTCGCTGACTGAGCTGCACTTTTGTGCTCACATTGGCTTGTAAGTGTATGTGTTATTGATGTATAAATAAAACACACGCACGCTCTGTTTTGCTTCTGTGGACAAAATTGTATGAAAATACTAGTGACAACCAACAACAAAAAAACAATTTTACTCTGTTAACTTTTGTAGACATCTGTTGTTGTTAAACACAGCAGTCTGTTCTTTCACTGACCTTGAACTTCTGGTTCTGAGATCGGTGTTTTATGTAAGCCTGTTTTCCCTCTGTTCTCTTTATTTCTAAAGTGGCATTTGATTGACTTTTCTATTGCACTCCATGCTTCATCACACATAACAGCAAAGAGAGAGCTTATGGCAGGTGCACTCACCCCGCGTGCACTGTTCCTCCAGCTCACCTCACGGCTCCGCGGCCCGTGCAGGGCACCTCTCAGGCAGCCTGCGCTCCACTGTTCGGATCCACTGTTGGGATCTCGCGCTGACCTGGGCTGTCTTACACCTTTAGGTGTCAGTGAAAGAAAAGAGTCACTGCCCTGACCTGGTCTTTTCTGACCTTTGCCATGAACTCCAATATGTCAGGACATTTAGTGCAGCTGCCAATATTAATACCATGCCACCGATTAGGGTCTTGAAAATATCCAACCAAGTTTATTATTTTTTTTAAATATATTTTATTGATTTTTTACAGATCGGAAGGGAGAGGGATAGAGAGTTAGAAACATCGATGAGAGAGAAACATCGATCAGCTGCCTCCTGCACACCTCCTACTGGGGATGTGCCCGCAACCAAGGTATATGCCCTTGACCGGAATCGAACCTGGGACCATTCAGTCCCCAGGCCAACGCTCTATCCACTGAGCCAAACCGGTTAGGGCCCAACCAAGTTTAAAAAGTATTAGCTACAGCCTGGCTGGTGTGGCTCAGTGGTTGAATGCCAACCTATGAACCAGGAAGTCATGGTTCAATTCCTGGTCAGGGCACATGCCCAGGTAGCAGGCTCAATCCCCAGTTGGGGGCTTGCAGGAGGCAGCCAATCAATGATTCCCTCTCTTCACTGATGTTTCTATCTCACCCTCCCTCTCACCTCCTTTCTGAAATCAATAAAAATACTTTTTTTTAAGTATTAGCTACCGAAAATTATAATTTCATTTGGAACTGGAAGTAGGCATTGGCACCAGAGCTCTGCATTAGATTGCGTGCTGTCAGTCACTTCGCACTTTTCCAGGCTCAGTCTGTGGGTAGCCCTGGGTTTGGGAACTGAGAAGAAATTCACGTCTGGTGTAGGCTACGAGTGCTTTAAAGTTATGTTGTGCGTTGGGGATGTTAAAGCACGTTTTATATGAAAATCAGAGCCTTAAAAGAGGAAGGGTAATTTCTTGATATCTGAGAGAAGGTAACAGATACCTAGACAGGCTAAGTGACCTGTCCGAGGTCACGCTGCCAGTGACAGCCTGGGCCCAGGTGTTCCTCTCCCTGGACAGTGTTTTTGGGTCAGAACAAAATGCTCCGACTCCTGCCTTTGAAGTTTTCTTTGTGAGCTTTAAGGCATTTTATGGGTGTTTCCATTTTCAGGTTGTGTGTTTTATTGACTGACTGTAAAGGGAAAACTCTCCTGTGTGTGCTCTCAGTATTCACTACTGCAACCAGCCCCCTCCTTAGGGACTGATAAAGGTCACCTCATTAACATAAACTAATGTATAGTAAAAAGGGACTTGTTATTTATTAATAGCAAAATACACTCATTTCACCTTGCTGCTCTGGAGCTATTTCAGGAACTGGGGATAGAAACAA
Organism: Myotis lucifugus; assembly: GCF_000147115.1. Lineage (NCBI taxonomy): Eukaryota > Metazoa > Chordata > Mammalia > Chiroptera > Vespertilionidae > Myotis > Myotis lucifugus. The sequence continues at coordinate 7,648 of NW_005872735.1, read as the reverse complement.
AACATAACAGGAGATGATGGCTCTTATATAGGGTATTCCAAGGGTTTTAGGAGCTATGTGCCAGGAATAGGGGACAAAGGCCAAATATGTATTTCTTTTTGTAAATCATCATATCACACTGAATCATTGCACAACTCTCTCATGGATAACATGCCAAAATGCACAAGAAAAATATGGAGAAACCTCCACTGACAAAAATGATTAAACAGAAAATAGCACAAGAAAAGCAGAAAATGGGTATTGCTAAGAATCTCAGAAAGAGAGTTTTACAAAGTTCAGCTACTGACTTCCCTTCTGGATATATTTGCACATGGTTATAACTTTTATATATTCCGAGCATATTTTCATAACCAAATTGTGTGTTTTTTTTATGTTTCAATGTTTCCTATCCATTTATCTAACAAAGATGATTGGGCGCCTGCTGTGTGCCAGGCTGTGTTCAAAGAGGTGGGTGCATACATCAGTGAACCCCAAACGCTCGATTTCATGGTGCTTGCAAACTGTTCGGGGAATACAGACAATAACCAACTCTAGCAGGATGTTGAAATGGAATTCTTTCTTGTTTTCATTGTTTTGCACAGTAGTGCAAAAACATGGCAGAACTAGTCAGCATTCAGTCGGGAAAATAGAAACCACCCTAGTTATGTTGACAGGAAATGTATAAGGAGTTGGCTAAACAGATATTACAGGACTGACAATGCAGAGGGAACAAATGAGGTAGGACAACAAAGTCTATGGCAGCTGCTACCCTGTGCTGGGGAAGCAAAGAGAATGGGTATCAGAACCTAGATGCTTGGAGGAGGAGTCCCCGAGTGGGGACCCAGACTTCTGAGAAGGGGCCGTCGGCCGGCTAGTGCGGATTTATGGAGCGCACATACGAGGGGCCCCGAGGAGTCGGGACACAGATCTCTTGGCCGGGGTGCTGCTCGGCCAGGCAGGTATCTCATGCGGATGTGCAAAAGGGCTGGCTCTGGGAAAGTGGAAAACCTTGGGAACCAACTGCTACTGGAAACCAATGCTGCTGCCTGGGCCAAGGGCTGTTGCCGGGTAACTGGCAGGAACAGGAAGCAACCAGAAAGGGGCTGGCCCCTTCTTCCCCCCCCCCTCACCCCCCCCTCCTTCCAGGCTCCCTCTGATGGGCCCTGCTGGCAAAGAGGAAATGTTTGCAGAGCCCTCACCCCCACAACACAAAGCAGTGTGAGGGACCATGACAGTCATGGGCCCAAAGACATCAGGTGTCAATTACTCTCACGTTCTGAAATTTGCTAGAATAACCAACAGGCCTTCAGAAGAGCGTGAAATCGGTTGTTTTTAAAATTGTGCTAAAATATACAAAACATAAAATTTACCCCAAACTCAAGCTCTTCAATCCAGTCTTGGTTTGTGACAATGCTTTCATCAATCTGTCGTGGAATGAGAAAATTAAAGAAGGTTTAGTCAGTTTTCCTAAAGCTAAATTTTACTCAATTTTAAAGGACTTCTTTAAAGTTTGAAATTATGGCCTCCCAACTTTTGTGTGGGTAAATTGTCCATTCATCTATGTTCTAATGGGGACAATAAATTATAGGTTTTAAGTGTGTGAGTGTGTGTGTGATGGTCTAGCCTTTGGGTAAAGAGTGAGCTGGTTCCTCTGGTTCTCCAAATATCCCTTTGAAAATGTGGGGGTCTGTGAAATCCACAAGAGTGAGAAATCCTGGACTGCTGGGTTAGGGCCTAAACTCGGGGTGAGGCAATGGGGGAAATGATGGGAGACACATAAGAGGAGTGAGACACAGGCGGAATCTGTAGGACAAGATATCTGACAGTCCCGAATTTACTGTACTTTGTATGCACATGACTCTCTTTCTGACCCTCAAATGTACAATCAGATGTTTTTATCAATAATCCCATGAGCAGCTCTTTGGGGTCAATTGTATTAGAAACACTTAATGAAATACACTAATACATAATTTGTCCTCACATCTCTCCCTTAATTCCATTCTTAGAAAAGCATCACCTAATTGGTAGTTTTGTCATTGACTACCATGGTCTTCAGGTAAAACTCCTTCTTGAACAGTCATTTGACAGTTAAATGGCTGTGGCATTCCTTGCCGCCCACCTGCCGGAACCTCCTTTCCTAAGAGGAAGGAGGCTCGAAGCTCCATTTCTCTGGTCTCCTTTCACAATAACAGAGCAGCCTTATCCCGGCTGCTGTGCGGGGGCTCCAGTGACCTTCATCCTCACACAGGCTGAGAGCCAGTTTGGTCAAATTGACACCAATTCATGGGGGTATATTGCACATTCACGTATGTGCTACTGGTGACAATAAATCTTTTAAATAGTGTGTGTGTGTGTGTGTGTGTGTGTGTGTGTGTGTGTGTTAGTCTAGCCTTCAGGTAAAGACAATATACCCCCCACAATAATGGACATTATACCCCCACAATGACACCACTGAGGGATGCTCAGTGTTACATTTTCATTTATCTTGAATCTCATCTATTTCATTTCCTCGTTCTTTTCTGGCCTTCTTTCATTTACACAATCAGAATGACTTGTAATCGAGTTCCGATGAATAGGGCCGAGTCCTCTCCTGTGGAGGAGCCACCTTTTATAACAGCTCTCACCATCAGTATTGTGCTGCGAGTTCTGGTCTTTCATGTTTTGTATTTGTCTCCCGTCTGCCCTGCCATGCGCGTGTGCACACACAGTCCCCAAGATGGTATCACCTTCATTTCCTGCATTTAGATTTTAAAGATAATACCTTACTCCCAAATGAATTCAATGTAGGCACATAGTGCTTGAACTTTTCAAGAAAAACAAAGTATTTGGGGGGGAATATTTGATCCCTTTCCCTTAGGATAAACTCCCCTCATTTCTTTCCACTTTCTTTCAAAATATATTTACTCCAGAGTAACCTGTTGGTACCTGTTGGAAATCCAGAGAGGGTCATATTGTCCCAGTGCCACATGTTTTATTGTTCTGAAGTCCTGAGTGTGTTATACGTGTAAGATTTCAAGCAGAAATATCAGGTGTTCCTTTCTTACCATGTCTCCTATGATCTCTCTCTGTTGCATCATTAAGGAGTTCTGTGTAACAGAGGGAATATTCTTAGAACAGCACCCTCATTGTTTAGAGGGAGTAATACTCGGAGACAATTATAAAGGCTAATATTGCATGCTACCTCTACTTTTCTATCCAACACTCATGCTTGCTACCTACTCTTATCATTTTTGTCATTCTTCTTCTGCATTGCTGTTGATTAGGCTGTAGCTTCTTGAGTGGGGACTACCCATCTTTTACCCAGTAGGTTCTTGGTCCGTATATTTTTAATTAAATTTAATTACGGTAGAGGCAGCACACACTAACCTCTCCTTTAATGATAATGTACAAGGGTTAAATATTGGCAATCCTTGATGTTCTAACCTCATTCCTTTTCTTACTCTACACAGTCTCTCTTCATCTAATCTCCTATGGTTCTGTCTAAAGTATTTAATCAGGTTCTTTCTCTATCTTCATTGTGAAGCTGGCCAGGTAATACCAGTCTACACTATTGCCAGAGAAGAGTTTAAAAAATGCAAATCAAATTTTGTCATTTCTCTTGTTAAAATAATTCAGTGGTTCCCCATTATGTTCAGGATAAAGTCCAAACTTCAACTAGGCCCTCTGTGGTCTGACTCCCGCTTACTCTTCCAGGCTTATATAGCACCACAGTCTTCCCCTCCTTCCCTCCCACCAACACTATAGTGAAGTGTGTATAGTTAAGTGGGTTCAAATCCTGCCTCCGCCATTTACTAGCTAGGTAACCTTAGAAAGTCACTATGTAATCTCTGCCTTACTTTCTTTTCTATAAAATGAGGGACCCAGTAGTTTCTATTTCATATAGTAATTTGATAGACTCCACAATTTAATATATGTTAAATGCTTATAATGGCCTGGCTGACAGTAAATAATTAATGTATGTCTGTGTTTTGTGTCTTGCTATTAATTGTTGTTAATCTATTCGAAGTTCATCAGAGATTGTCATCGCTCTCATTTCTTCCTTTTTGCATATGCTGTTTCCCATGCTTAGAGTCATCCACTCCACCTTTACCTGACTTACCCCTGCTGTCTCCTGAGCTTCAGCTTGGATATAAGCCTGTCAGGGCAGCTAATTCATTTAGGCGCTGAAGGCTGAAGGCTGAAGGGAAGGCGCCCAGACAGCCTTGGCTGGTGACAGTGGAGCGCCTAGGTCAGGCCAGGGAAGAGTGATTGCAAATGAGAGCCTTTAGTTGCAGGAAGGGCACAAGGCTCCATAAATGAACATGCCTTCTCTATGATTAACACAAGCTCTGACAGTGCATGAGGAAAGATGAGGTCCTTGGACTAACAGCTCTTTCAAGACCCTTCTTCTTTTTAAAAATATGTTTTTATTCATTTTAGAGAGGAAAGGAGAGGGAGAGAGAGATAGAAACATCAATAATGATGAGAGAGAATCATTGATGGATTGCCTCCTGCACACCCCCTACTGGGATTGAGCCCACAACCCGGGCATGTGCTCTGACTAGGAGTGGAACCATGGTCACTTGGTTCATAGATCAACACTCAACCACTGAGCAGCACCAGCTGGGCAAGATCCTTCTTAAATATTCTTCCTACAGAGTCACCCTTTGCAGTTCTCAGTGGTGCAGATTATACACCTGCATATGATGGAGAGATGACTGGGGTTTAAATATTCCAAAGACCAGAGAGCTTTTCAAAGCATACCCAGATCATTGATTCTTAAACAAGGGCCCAGATTGGGGTGGGATGGGGGACAGGAGGAAGGTGGGGAAAGCCACATGCACCCCACCATCCTGAGAATCACTGTACATAGTAAGAGGTGCAGCTTGTGGCAGTGAGGTGCACACACAAAGGATATGAAGTCTACAAAAATGGTTGAGCACTGTGACCACATTGAGGTCCATTTGCCTCATTCACAGATGAGGAATCTGGCCCGGGGTTTCACAGGATGGACTTTTCCTACCACACCAGGCAGCTCTTCAGACCTCATTTCGTTCCCCTAAGACCTCTGCATTGCAGAGTGCTTTTTGGCATACAAGGTCCTTTTTTAAAATTTTTTAGTAACTGAGAGCTTTCTGATGGGTTTCATGTCAGACCCACTCTGTTATGAAAAATGCAAAGAGTAAATGTGAGCAAGAAGAATAGGAGAACTTGTCAGAGTGACATGGAAGTAGCTGATAATACGAACAAATATTGAACGGTACTGGAATGATTTAGCACAATTTAGTAATAGTGTCTTAAATAGGTAGTACATTTAATTAAGCCACTGTATTCCAAGTTGACTCTGTGTGCTTGTAATTTTTCCGGGGACAAGATGAAACCATTCAATTTAATTTTAGGGAAAAGTACAGTGCATTTTACAGAAAGCTTAGGAATTAATTCAGAAACTGCTCTTAGAGTTCTGGTGTATTCCACAGATCTTAACAGTTCTTTCTCATCCCGTCTTCTCTGGGTAATATCTGGATCGATCCAGAGGTCAACCTGGGCTCCACATTTGTATTATGTAAAATAACACTTACCATTTGTTTGATTTTTCCTAATAGGGCCTGTGTCCCCTGCAGAGTGGCTCATCATGTGAAGGAATCTCTACTTGATGTCACCCTAGTACTTTTCACCTTTCACACTGAGAAGGTCGTGAGCAACAACTGTCACTCTCTGAGGGTGGAAACTGCCATGATTCACAAAGACAAGAAGTAATTTTCCTGTAATCACAAGATGACTCAGGTTAGTTGCTTTCAGCTATTACTACAGTTTAAATAATCTGAGGTTTTGGGCCCTGTCCATGTTTAGTAAACCTAATTAATCTCAATTCCTATAATTTTAAGTTTATGACAATGATATAAAGTTGGAATTTATTTTTACACTAGGTAGGAAAAAGAATTTGAAAATAGTTGTACAGACTAAGTTAAAATTACAAGACTCTACAGTATTTGGGGTTTTTTAGAGTGTAAAATGCTTTTCTAGAACTTAAAAAGCATTGCTAAGTGGTACTTTTTTTATTATACAAAAGTTTGCAATATAATTTGTACTTGAAAGTAATTATGTAAATGTTAAGTTTGAAGAATCACCTGTTAAAAGCTAAAAAAAAAAAAAAAAACACCCATGTATTTTATGATTAAGTATAAGTAAATTCTTTGAACTGTCTTGACTAACTTGTATTTTTATTTTAGAATTATAGTTTAAATACATCTTTAAAATGTAAAACAGAGTTTTATTCCCTCGTTTTAAATACTGTGTCTTCTGTGGTTTTTATAGTGGGAGAACAATTTACATTTTTTTAGTTATATGAGTGTGGCTGTTGCATGCCTAGGGTATAGCTCAGTGATTCCCAAAGTGGGCGCTACCGCCCCCCGGTGGGCGCTGCAGTGATCCAGGGGGGCGGTGATGGCCACAGGTGCATTTGGGGGCGATGAGTAACTGCTATTAAAATTTAAAAAAAAATTAATTTCCAGGGGCTGAGTAATATTTTTTCTGGAAAGGGGGCGGTAGGCCAAATAAGTTTGGGAACCACTGGTATAGCTCTAAAACAGGCCTCTGCTAGGGCAGGAAATCTGTTGTCTTGCAGAGGATGCTTAGGAAACAGCTCATTGATCCATTGATTCTACAGTTAATTACTGAGTGACTGCCCGGGGTCCAGTTCCTTCCCTCCAGGATCTTCCAATCTAGTTGGGGGCAGATACAGAGTATAGAGTTGAAGATGGTATCAGGAGAAATGCCCTAAGAGTGACAGAGATAATAAATACGCAGGACACAAAAATGCTGGGAGAGATTGTTTTTAGCTATAGGAGGAGGAAGCTGTGCTAGACTTTGAAGGCCAGGTGAGATTTTGGAGCAGGAAGGTGATAGGAGAGCATTTCAGATGAGAGAGGACTGCCTGCTGACTTCAGCAAAGACCTCAGTGAGGAGCTATAGAGGAGTTTACTGACTGAGTCGGGAAGGGTAAGGAGTGGCTTACAAGACTTCAAGGATTAGTCTCAGAGACTGGAAGCAAGACACTCTGCTGCCATGTTTTGTTTTGTTTTTCCTCTCCATTTGCCTCTTATTCTGTTTGCACCCCTGACTTCATTTTCTTCAACTTAAAGAACTCTCATCCATGTCTTTTCTTGGGGAAGAAAATGGCCAGTGGCAGCCTGACCTTGATGCCTTTCCTACTCTGTGATGCCAGAGGCAAGGCCAACATTTCTTTGGCTCTACACTGAGCTATCTCGAGGAAGGGCTCTGATTGGCTCAGCTTTTATCACCTGGCCACCCTTGAACCAATGATTGTGTCCAGGAATATAGGATACCATGATTGCCCAGGGCTAGGTCACATGCCCATCCAGGCAAGGCAAGATACAAATTATCAGAAGTAGGAAGGTGAACTTGGTTGGACAAATAAAAACAATAGATAGTCTAGCCTACTCAGAGCTAGATATACCTAAAGTGATATTTTAATATTGTAAATCCAATCATGTTGCCCCCCAACTCATCTACCAACTTAAAACCTCTTTCTACTGCTCTTAAAAAACTCCCAATTGGATGAACTGTTGAACAAAATAGATCCAAAGACATAGAAGCATGGGACAGACTGTCTAACTTCAGAGGGAAGGCGGGGGAGGGTGGGTGGGTGGGTGGGTGGGTGAGTGGGTGG
>NW_005872734.1:40171-43913 GCF_000147115.1 Myotis lucifugus | reverse complement strand
AGAACGGCTCTATTCACTAGTATTTCAAGTGTTTCTTACAGGTTTCTAATCATTTCGCGGGATTATCATTGTGTATTTTACGAGTTTTACCAAAAGTAGACCGCTTTCCTAGAAGTATATACATGAATCTGGAGGATTTAAACTGTGTCATTCTGAAAACGCCAGTCAAGGCAGAATCACCTGTAAATATAAACAGTATTCTCTTCTTTTGTCAGCCTCATACACAAATTCTGAGCTTTATAAAGAGCAGTTCTTAATGTTGGAAAGAATTTTCTTCGGAAACACATCATCTAGAGTAGTCAGGATTGTAAACATTATCAGTAGTCTCGTCATTTCACAGCAATCTCTTTGATTGAACATGAACATAACGATTGAACGGCTCTATTTATTAGTATTTAAAGTGTTTCCTACATGATTCTAATCATTATATGGGACTATCACCGTGAATTTTAAGAGTTTTACGAAAAGTAGACAGTTTTTCTAGAAGTATATACATGAATCTGGAGGATTTAAACTGTGTCATTCAGCAAACGCCAGTCAAATCAGAATCACCTGTAAGTATCAACAGTATTCTCTTCATTTATCAGCTTCATTCACAAATTCTGTGCTTCATAAACAGCAATTCTTAATGTTTGAAAGAACTTTCCTCGGAAAATCATCATGTAGAGTAGTCAGAATTCTAACCATTATCAGAACTCTTACCATTTCACAGCATTCTACCTCTAATCTCCTTGATAGAACGTGAACATAAAGATAGAACGGCTCTATTCACTAGTATTTCAAGTGTTTCCTACATGTTTCTAATCATTTCCCGGGACTATCATTGTGTATTTTACGAGTTTTACCAAAAGTAGACCGCTTCCCTAGAAGTATATACATGAATCTGGAGGATTTAAACTGTGTCATTCTGAAAACGCCAGTCAAGCCAGAATCACCTGTAAATATAAACAGTATTCTCTTCATTTGTCAGCCTCATACACAAATTCTGAGCTTTATAAAGAGCAGTTCTTAATGTTGGAAAGAATTTTCTTCGGAAACACATCATCTAGAGTAGTCAGGATTGTAAACATTATCAGTAGTCTCGTCATTTCACAGCATTCTACCTCTAATCTCTTTGATTGAACATGAACATAAAGATAGAACGGCTCTATTCACTAGTATTTCAAGTGTTTCCTACATGTTTCTAATCATTTCCCGGGACTATAATTGTGTATTTTAAGAGTTTTACCAAAATTTGACAGTTTTCCTAGAAGTATATACTTGATTTTTAGGATTTAAACTGTGTCATTCAGAAAACGCCAGTCAAATCGGAATCACCTGTTAGTATCAACAGTATTCTCTTCATTTATCAGCTTCATACACAAATTCTGAGCTTTATAAAGAGCAGTTCCTAATGTTGGATAGAATTTTCTTCGGAAATACATCATCTAAAGTAGTCAGGATTGTAAACATTATCAGTACTCTCGTCATTTCACAGCATTCTACCTTTAATCTCCGTGATTGAACATGAACATAACGATTGAACGGCTCTATTTATTAGTATTTAAAGTGTTTCCTACATGTTTCTAATCATTTGCCAGGACTATCACCGTGAATTTTAAGAGTTTTACCAAAAGTAGACAGTTTTCCTAGAAGTATATACATGAATGTTCAGGATTTAAACTGTGTCATTAAGAAAACGCCAGTCAAATCAGAATCACCTGTAAATGTCAACAGTATTTTCATTTATCAGCTTCATACACAAATTCTGTTCTTTATAAACAGCAATTCTTAATATTTGAAAGAACTTTCTTTGGAAAATCATCACCTAGATAGTCAGAATTGTAAACATTATCAGTACTCTCGTCATTTCATAGCATTCTATCTCAAATCTCTGTGATTGAACATGAACATAAAGAAACAACGGCTCTATTTATTAGTATTTAAAGTGTTTCCTACACGTTTCTAATCATTTGCTGGGACTATCACCGTGAATTTTAAGAGTTTTACCAAAAGTAGACAGTTTTCCTAGAAGTATATACATGAATGTTCGGGATTTAAACTGTGTCATTCAGCAAACGCCAGTCAAATCAGACACACCTGTAACAACAGTATTTTCTTCATTTATCAGCTTCATACACAAATTCTGTGCATTATAAACAGCAATTCTTAATGTTTGAAAGGACTTTCTTGGGAAAATCATCACCTAGAGTAGTAAGTATTGTAATCATTATCAGAACTCTTACCATTTCACAGCATTCTACCTCTAATCTCCGTGATTGAACATGAACAGAAAGACAGAAAGGCTCTATTTATTAGTATTTAAAGTGTTTCCTACATGTTTCTAATCATTTACCGGGACTATCACCGTGAATATTAAGAGTTTTACCAAAAGTAGACAGTTTTCCTAGAAGTATATACATGAATCTTCAGATTTAAACTGTGTCATTCAGAAAACGCCAGTCAAATCAGAATCACCTGTAAGTATCAACAGTATTTTCTTCATTTATCAGCTTCATACACAAATTCTGTGCATTATAAACAGCAATTATTAATGTTTGAAAGGACTTTCTACGGAAAATCATCATCTAGAGTAGTCAGAATTGTAAACATTATCGGAACTCTCGTCATTTAACAGCATTCTACCTCTAATCTCCATAATTGAACATGAACATAAAGACAGAAAGGCTCTATTCACTAGTATTTAAAGTGTTTCCTACATGTTTCTAATCATTTCCCGGGACTATAATTGTGTATTTGAAGAGTTTTACCAAAAGTAGACAGTTTTCCTAGAAGTATATACATGAAGCTTCAGGATTAGACTGTGTCATTCAGAAAACGCCAGTCAAGGCAGAATCACATGTAAATATAAACAGTATTCTCTTCATTTATCAGCTTCATACACAAATTCTGCGCTTTATAAAGAGCAGTTCTTCATGTCGCAAAGAATTTTCTTCGGAAACACATCATCTAGAGTAGTCAGGATTGTAAACATTATCAGTACTCTCGTCATTTCACAGCATTCTACCTCTAATCTCCGTGATTGAACATGAACATAAAGATTGAACGGCTCTATTTATTAGTATTTAAAGTGTTTCCTACATGTTTCTAATCATTTGCCGGGACTATCACCGTGAATTTTAAGAGTGTTACCAAAAGTAGACATTTTTCCTAGAAGTATATACATGAATGTTCAGGATTTAAACTGTGTCATTCAGAAAACGCCAGTCAAGGCAGAATCACCTGTAAGTGTCAACAGTATTTTCATTTATCAGCTTCATACACAAAAGCTGTGCAATATAAACAGCAATTCTTAATGTTTGAAAGGACTTTCTTAGGAAAATCATCATCTAGAGTAGTCAGCATTGTAATCATTATGAGAACTATTACAATTTCACAGCATTCTACCTCTAATCTCCGTGATTGAACATGAACATAAAGACAGAAAGGCTATATTCACTAGTATTTAAAGTGTTTCCTACATGTTTCTAATCATTTCCCGGGAATATAATTGTGTATTTTAACAGTTTTACCAAAAGTAGACAGTTTTCCTAGAAGTATATACATGAATATTTAGGATTTAAACTGTGCCATTCAGAAAATGCCAGTCAAGGAGAATCACCTGTAAATATAAACAGTATTCTCTTCATTTATCAGCTTCATACACAAATTCGGAGCTTTGTAAAGAGCAGTGTTTAATGTTGGAAAGGAATTTTCTTCGAAACACATCATCTAGAGTAGTCAGGATTGTAAACATTATCAG
>NW_005872734.1:8438-40071 GCF_000147115.1 Myotis lucifugus | reverse complement strand
ACCTCAAATCTCTGCTGATTGAACATGAACATAAAAGATTCAAACGGCTCTAATTATTAGTACTTAAAAGTGTTTTCCTACATGTTTCTAATCATTTGCCGGGACTATCACCGTGAATAGTAAGAGTTTTACCCAAAGTAGACAGTTTTCCTAGAAGTATATACATGAATGTTCAGGATTTAAACTGTGTCATTCAGAAAACGCCAGTCAAATCAGAATCATCTGTAAGTATCAACAGTATTTTCTTCATTTATCAGCTTCATACACAAATTCTGTGCATTATAAACAGCAATTATTAATGTTTGAAAGGACTTTCTACGGAAAATCATCATCTAGAGTAGTCAGAATTGTAATCATTATCAGAACTCTTACCATTTCACAGCATTCTACCTCTAATCTCCGTGATTGAACATGAACATAAAGACAGAAAGGCTCTATTCACTAGTATTTAAAGTGTTTCCTACATGTTTCTAATCATTTCCTGGGAATATAATTTTGTATTTTAACAGTTTTACCAAAATAGACAGTTTTCCTAGAAGTATATACATGAATGTTCAGGATTTAAACTGTGTCATTCAGAAAACGCCAGTCAAATCAGAAACACCTGTAAGTATCAACAGTATTTTCTTCATTTATCAGCTTCATACACAAATTCTGTTCTTTATAAAAAGCAATTCTTAATGTTTGAAAGAAATTTCTTCGGAAACACATCATCTAGTGTAGTCAGGATTGTAAACATTATCAGTACTCTCGTCATTTCACAGCATTCTACCTCTAATCTCCGTGATTGAACATGAACATAAAGATTGAACGGCTCTATTTATTAGTATTTAAAGTGTTTCCTACATGTTTCTAATCATTTGCCGGGACTATCACCGTGAATTTTAAGAGATTTACCAAAAGTAGACAGTTTTCCTAGAAGTATATACATGAATCTTCAGGATTTAAACTGTGTCTTTCAGAAAACGCCAGTCAAATCAGAATCACCTGTAAGTATCAACAGTATTTTTATTTATCACCTCATACACAAATTCTGCGCATTATTAAGAGCAATTATTAATGTTTGAAAGGAATTTCATCGGAAAATCATCACCTAGAGTAGTCAGAATTGTAAACATGATCAGTACTCTCGTCATTTCATAGCATTCTACCCCAAATCTCTGGGATTGAACATGAACATAAAGATTCAACGGCTCTAATTATTAGTACTTAAAGTGTTTCCTACATGTTTCTAATCATTTCCCGGGACTATAATTGTGTATTTGAAGAGTTTTACCAAAAGTACACAGTTTTTCTTGGAAGGATATACATGAAGCTTAAGGATTTAAACTGTGTCATTCTGAAAACTCCAGTCAAGGAAGAATCACCTCTAAATATAAACAGTATTCTCTTCATTTTTCAGCTTCATACACAAATTCTGAGTTTTATAAAGAGCAGTTCTTAATGTCGGAAAGAATTTTCTTCGGAAACACATCATCTAGTGTAGTCAGGATTGTAAACATTATCAGTACTCTCGTCATTTCACAGCATTCTACCTCTAATCTCCGTGATTGAACATTAACGTAAAGATTGAACGGCTCTATTTATTAGTATTTAAAGTGTTTCCTACATGTTTCTAATCATTTGCCGGACTATCAACGTGAATTTTAAGAGATTTACCAAAAGTAGACAGTTTTCCTAGAAGTATATACATGAATGTTCATGATTTAAACTGTGTCATTCAGAAAACGCCAGTCAAATCAGAATCACCTGTAAGTGTCAACAGTATTTCATTTATCAGCTTCATACACAAATGCTGTGCAATATAAACAGCAATTCTTAATGTGTGAAAGGTCTTTCTTCGGAAAATCATCATCTAGAGTAGTCAGAATTGTAATCATTATCAGAACTCTTACCATTTCACAGCATTCTACCTCTAATCTCCGTGATTGAACATGAACATAAAGACAGAAAGGCTCTATTCACTAGTATTTAAAGTGTTTCCTACATGTTTCTAATCATTAACCCGAGAATATAATTGTGTATTTTAACAGTTTTACCAAAAGTAGACAGTTTTCCTAGAAGTACATACATGAATCTTCAGGATTTAAACTGTGTCATTCAGAAAACGCCAGTCAAGCAGAATCACCTGTAAATATAAACAGTATTCTCTTCATTTATCAGCTTCATACACAAATTCTGAGCTTTGTAAAGAGCAGTTCTTAATGTTGGAAAGAATTTCTTCGAAACACATCATCTAGAGTAGTCAGGATTGTAAACATTATCAGTACTGTCGTCATTTCATAGCATTTTACCTCTAATCTCCGTGATTGAACATTAACATAAAGATTGAACGGCTCTATTTATTAGTATTGAAAGTGTTTCCTACATGTTTCTAATCATTTGCCGGGACTATCACCGTGAATTTTAAGAGAATTACCAAAAGTAGACAGTTTTCCTAGACGTATATACATGAATCTTCAGGATTTAAACTGTGTCATTCAGAAAACGCCAGTCAAGCAGAATCACCTGTAAATATAAACAGAAAATCATAAAGATTGAACGGCTCGATTTATTAGTATTTAAAGTGTTTCCTACATGTTTTTAATCATTTGCCTGGACTATCACCGTGAATTTTAAGAGTTTTACCAAAATAGACAGTTTTCCTAGAAGTATATACATGAATGTTCAGGACTTAAACTGTGTCATTAAGAAAACGCCAGTCAAATCAGAATCACCTGTAAATGTCAACAGTATTTTCTTCATTTATCAGCTTCATACACAAATTCTGTGCATTATAAAGAGCATTTATTAATGTTTGAAAGGACTTTCTTCGGGAAATCATCATCTAGAATAGTCAGAATTGTAATCATTATCAGAACTCTTACCATTTCACAGCAATCTACCTCTAATCTCCGTGATTGAACATGAACATAAAGACAGAAAGGCTATATTCACTAGTATTTAAAGTGTTTCCTACATGTTTCTAATCATTAAGCCGGGAAAATAATTGTGTATTTTAACAGTTTTACCGAAAATAGACATTTTTCCTAGAAGTATATACATGAATCTTCAGGATTTAAACTGTGTCATTCAGAAAAACGCCAGCAAGCAGAATCACCTGTAAATATAAACAGAAAAATCATAAAAGATTGAACCGGCTCGAATTAATAGTATTTTAATGAGTTTCCTACATGTTTATAATCATTTGCCGAGTTTATCACCGAGACTTTTAAGAGGTTACCAAAAGTAGACAGTTTTCCTAGAAGTATCTACATGAATCTTCAGGATTTAAACTGTGTCATTAGAAACGCCCGTCAAATCAGAATCACCTGTAAATGTCAACAGTATTTTCATTTATCAGCTTCATACACAAATTCTGTGCATTATAAACAGCAATTATTAATGTTGAAAGGACTTTCTACGGAAAAATCATCATCTAGAGTAGTCAGAATTGTAAACATTACAGAACTCTTACCATTTCACAGCATTCTACCTCTAAATCTCCGTGATTGAACATGAACATAAAGACAGAAAGGCTCTACTCACTAGTATTTAAAGTGTTTCCTACATGTTTCTAATCATTTCCCGGAAATATAATTTTGTATTTTAACATTTTTACCAAAAAAGACAGTTTTCCTAGAAGTATATACATGAATGTTCAGGATTTAAACTGTGTCATTCAGAAAACGCCAGTCAAATCAGAATCACCTGTAAATGTCAACAGTATTTTCTTCATTTATCAGCTTCATACACAAATTCTGTGCATTATAAAGAGCATTTATTAATGATTGAAAGGAATTTCTTCTTAAAATCATCACCTAGAGTAGTCAGAATTGTAAACATTATCAGTACTCTCGTCATTTCATAGCATTCTACCCCAAATCTCTGTGATTGAACATGAACATAAAGATTCAACGGCTCTAATTATTAGTACTTAAAGTGTTTCCTACATGTTTCTAATCATTTGCCGGGACTATCACCGTGAATAGTAAGAGTTTTACCCAAAGTAGACAGTTTTCCTAGAAGTATATACATGAATCTTCAGGATTTAAACTGTGTCATTCAGAAAACCCCAGTCAAGCAGAATCACCTGTAAATATAAACAGTATTCTCTTCATTTATCAGCTTCATACACAAATTCTGAGCTTTGTAAAGAGCAGTTCTTAATGTTGGAAAGAATTTCTTCGAAACAAATCATCTAGAGTAGTCAGGATTGTAAACATTATCAGTACTGTCGTCATTTCATAGCATTTTACCTCTAATCTCCGTGATTGAACATGAAAATAAAGATTGAACGGCTCTATTTATTAGTATTGAAAGTGTTTCCTACATGTTTCTAATCATTTGCCGGGACTATCACCGTGAATTTTAAGAGTTTTACCAAAAGTAGACAGTTTTCCTAGAAGTATATACATGAATCTTCGGGATTTAAACTGTGTCATTCAGCAAACGCCAGTGAAATCAGAAACACCTGTATCAACAGTATTTTCTTCATTTATCAGCCTCATACACAAATTCTGTGCATTATAAACAGCAATTCTTAATGTTTGAAAGAACTTTCTTCAGAAAGTCATCACCTAGAGTAGTCAGAACTGTAAACATTATCAGAACTCTTACCATTTCACAGCATCCTACCTCTAATCTCCGTGATTGAACATGAACATAAAGACAGAAAGGCTCTATTCACTAGTATTTAAAGTGTTTCCTACATGTTTCTAATCATTAACCCGGGAATATAATTGTGTATTTTAAGAGTTTTACCAAAAGTAGACAGTTTTCCTAGAAGTATATACATGAATCTTCAGGATTTAAACTGTGTCATTCAGAAAACGCCAGTCAAGCAGAATCACCTGTAAATATAAACAGTATTCTCTTCATTTATCAGCTTCATACACAAATTCTGAGCTTTGTAAAGAGCAGTTCTTAATGTTGGAAAGAATTTTCTTCGAAACACATCATCTAGAGTAGTCAGGATTGTAAACATTATCAGTACTGTCGTCATTTCATAGCATTTTACCTCTAATCTCCGTGATTGAACATGAACATAAAGATTGAACGGCTCTATTTATTAGTATTTAAAGTGTTTCCTACATGTTTCTAATCATTCGCCGGGACTATCACCGTGAATTTTAAGAGTTTTACCAAAAGTAGACAGTTTTCCTAGAAGTATATACATGAATGTTCAGGATTTACACTGTGTCATTCAGAAAACGCTAGTCAAATCAGAATCACCTGTAAGTATCAACAGTATTTTCTTCATTTATCAGCTTCATACACAAATTCTGTCCTTTATAAACAGCAATTCTTAATGTTTGAAAGAACGTTCTTCGGAAAATCATCACCTAGAGTAGTCAGAATTGTAAACATTATCAGAACTCTTACCATTTCAGAGCATTCTACCTCTAATATCCGTGATTGAACATGAACATAAAGACAGAAAGGCTCTATTCACTAGTATTTAAAGTGTTTCCTACATGTTTCTAATCATTTCCCTGGAATATAATTTTGTATTTTAACAGTTTTACCAAAATAGACAGTTTTCCTAGAAGTATATACATGAATCTTCAGGATTTAAACTGTGTCATTCAGAAAACGCCAGTCAAGGCAGAATCACCTGTAATTGTCAACAGTATTATCATTTATCAGCTTCATACACAAATTCTGTGCTTAATAAACAGCAATTCTTAATGTTTGAAAGAACTTTCTTCGGAAAATCATCACCTAGAGTAGTCAGAATTGTAAACATTATCAGAACTCTTACCATTTCAGAGCATTCTACCTCTAATATCCGTGATTGAACATGAACATAAAGACAGAAAGGCTCTATTTAATAGTATTTAAAGTGTTTCCTACATGTTTGTAATCATTTGCCGGGACTATCACCGTGAATTTTAAGAGTTTTACCAAAATAGACAGTTTTCCTAGAAGTATATACATGAATCTTCGGGATTTAAACTGTGTCATTAAGAAAACGCCCGTCAAATCAGAATCACCTGTAAATGTCAACAGTATTTTCTTCATTTATCAGCTTCATACACAAATTCTGTGCATTATAAAGAGCATTTATTAATGTTTGAAAGGAATTTCATCGGAAAATCATCACCTAGAGTAGTCAGAATTGTAAACATTATCAGTACTCTCGTCATTTCATAGCATTCTACCCCAAATCTCTGGGATTGAACATGAACATAAAGATTCAACGGCTCTAATTATTAGTACTTAAAGTGTTTCCTACATGTTTCTAATCATTTCCCGGGACTATAATTGTGTATTTGAAGAGTTTTACCAAAAGTACACAGTTTTTCTTGGAAGGATATACATGAAGCTTAAGGATTTAAACTGTGTCATTCTGAAAACTCCAGTCAAGGAAGAATCACCTCTAAATATAAACAGTATTCTCTTCATTTTTCAGCTTCATACACAAATTCTGAGTTTTATAAAGAGCAGTTCTTAATGTCGGAAAGAATTTTCTTCGGAAACACATCATCTAGTGTAGTCAGGATTGTAAACATTATCAGTACTCTCGTCATTTCACAGCATTCTACCTCTAATCTCCGTGATTGAACATTAACGTAAAGATTGAACGGCTCTATTTATTAGTATTTAAAGTGTTTCCTACATGTTTCTAATCATTTGCCGGACTATCAACGTGAATTTTAAGAGATTTACCAAAAGTAGACAGTTTTCCTAGAAGTATATACATGAATGTTCATGATTTAAACTGTGTCATTCAGAAAACGCCAGTCAAATCAGAATCACCTGTAAGTGTCAACAGTATTTCATTTATCAGCTTCATACACAAATGCTGTGCAATATAAACAGCAATTCTTAATGTGTGAAAGGTCTTTCTTCGGAAAATCATCATCTAGAGTAGTCAGAATTGTAATCATTATCAGAACTCTTACCATTTCACAGCATTCTACCTCTAATCTCCGTGATTGAACATGAACATAAAGACAGAAAGGCTCTATTCACTAGTATTTAAAGTGTTTCCTACATGTTTCTAATCATTAACCCGAGAATATAATTGTGTATTTTAACAGTTTTACCAAAAGTAGACAGTTTTCCTAGAAGTATATACATGAATCTTCAGGATTTAAACTGTGTCATTCAGAAAACGCCAGTCAAGCAGAATCACCTGTAAATATAAACAGTATTCTCTTCATTTATCAGCTTCATACACAAATTCTGAGCTTTGTAAAGAGCAGTTCTTAATGTTGGAAAGAATTTTCTTCGAAACACATCATCTAGAGTAGTCAGGATTGTAAACATTATCAGTACTGTCGTCATTTCATAGCATTTTACCTCTAATCTCCGTGATTGAACATGAAAATAAAGATTGAACGGCTCTATTTATTAGTATTGAAAGTGTTTCCTACATGTTTCTAATCATTTGCTGGGACTATCACCGTGAATTTTAAGAGTTTTACCAAAAGTAGACAGTTTTCCTAGAAGTATATACATGAATCTTCAAGATTTAAAGTGTGTCATTCAGAAAACGCTAGTCAAATCAGAATCACCTCTAAGTATCAACAGTATTTTCTTCATTTATCAGCTTCATACACAAATTCTGTTCTTTATAAACAGCAATTCTTAATGTTTGAAAGAACTTTCTTCGGAAAATCATCATCTAGAGTAGTCAGAATTGTAAACATTATCAGTACTCTCGTCATTTCATAGCATTCTACCTCTAATCTCCGTGATTGAACATGAACATAAAGACAGAAAGGCTCTATTTATTAGTATTGAAAGTGTTTCCTACATGTTTCTAATCATTTGCCGGGACTATCACCGTGAATTTTAAGAGTTTTACCAAAATAGACAGTTTTCCTAGAAGTATATACATGAATCTTTGGGATTTAAACTGTGTCATTAAGAAAACGCCCGTCAAATCAGAATCACCTGTAAGTATCAACAGTATTTTCTTCATTTATCAGCTTCATACACAAATTCTGTGCATTATAAACAGCAATTATTAATGTTTGAAAGGACTTTCTACGGAAAATCATCATCTAGAGTAGTCAGAATTGTAATCATTATCAGAACTCTTACCATTTCACAGCATTCTACCTCTAATCTCCGTGATTGAACATGAACATAAAGACAGAAAGGCTCTATTCACTAGTATTTAAAGTGTTTCCTACATGTTTCTAATCATTTCCTGGGAATATAATTTTGTATTTTAACAGTTTTACCAAAATAGACAGTTTTCCTAGAAGTATATACATGAATGTTCAGGATTTAAACTGTGTCATTCAGAAAACGCCAGTCAAATCAGAAACACCTGTAAGTATCAACAGTATTTTCATTTATCAGCTTCATACACAAATTCTGTGCATTATAAACAGCAATTATTAATGTTTGAAAGGACTTTCTACGGAAAATCATCATCTAGAGTAGTCAGAATTGTAATCATTTTCAGAACTCTTACCATTTCACAGCATTCTACCTCTAATCTCTGTGATTGAACATGAACATAAAGACAGAAAGGCTCTATTCACTAGTATTTAAAGTGTTTCCTACATGTTTCTAATCATTTGCCGGGACTATCACCGTGAATTTTAAGAGATTTACCAAAAGTAGACAGTTTTCCTAGAAGTATATACATGAATCTTCAGGATTTAAACTGTGTCTTTCAGAAAACGCCAGTCAAATCAGAATCACCTGTAAGTATCAACAGTATTTTTATTTATCACCTCATACACAAATTCTGCGCATTATAAAGAGCAATTATTAAAGTTTGAAAGGAATTTCATCGGAAAATCATCACCTAGAGTAGTCAGAATTGTAAACATTATCAGTACTCTCGTCATTTCATAGCATTCTACCCCAAATCTCTGGGATTGAACATGAACATAAAGATTCAACGGCTCTAATTATTAGTACTTAAAGTGTTTCCTACATGTTTCTAATCATTTCCCGGGACTATAATTGTGTATTTGAAGAGTTTTACCAAAAGTACACAGTTTTTCTTGGAAGGATATACATGAAGCTTAAGGATTTAAACTGTGTCATTCTGAAAACTCCAGTCAAGGAAGAATCACCTCTAAATATAAACAGTATTCTCTTCATTTTTCAGCTTCATACACAAATTCTGAGTTTTATAAAGAGCAGTTCTTAATGTCGGAAAGAATTTTCTTCGGAAACACATCATCTAGTGTAGTCAGGATTGTAAACATTATCAGTACTCTCGTCATTTCACAGCATTCTACCTCTAATCTCCGTGATTGAACATTAACGTAAAGATTGAACGGCTCTATTTATTAGTATTTAAAGTGTTTCCAACATGTTTCTAATCATTTGCCGGGACTATCACCGTGAATTTTAAGAGTTTTACCAAATAGACAGTTTTCCTAGAAGTATATACATGAATCTTCGGGATTTAAACTGTGTCATTAAGAAAACGCCCGTCAAATCAGAATCACCTGTAAATGTCAACAGTATTTTCATTTATCAGCTTCATACACAAATTCTGTGCATTATAAACAGCTATTATTAATGTTTGAAAGGACTTTCTACGGAAAATCATCATCTAGAGTAGTCAGAATTGTAATCATTATCAGAACTCTTACCATTTCACAGCATTCTACCTCTAATCTCCGTGATTGAACATGAACATAAAGACAGAAAGGCTCTACTCACTAGTATTTACTGTGTTTCCTACATGTTTCTAATCATTTCCTGGGAATATAATTTTGTATTTTAACAGTTTTACCAAAATAGACAGTTTTCCTAGAAGTATATACATGAATGTTCAGGATTTAAACTGTGTCATTCAGAAAACGCCAGTCAAATCAGAAACACCTGTAAGTATCAACAGTATTTTCTTCATTTATCAGCTTCATACACAAATTCTGAGCTTTGTAAAGAGCAGTTCTTAATGTTGGAAAGAATTTTCTTCGAAACACATCATCTAGAGTAGTCAGGATTGTAAACATTATCAGTACTGTCGTCATTTCATAGCATTTTACCTCTAATCTCCGTGATTGAACATGAAAATAAAGATTGAACGGCTCTATTTATTAGTATTTAAAGTGTTTCCTACATGTTTCTAATCATTTGCCGGGACTATCACCGTGAATTTTAAGAGTTTTACCAAAAGTAGACAGTTTTCCTAGAAGTATATACATGAATCTTCAAGATTTAAAGTGTGTCATTCAGAAAACGCTAGTCAAATCAGATTCACCTGTAAGTATCAACAGTATTTTCTTCATTTATCAGCTTCATACACAAATTCTGTTCTTTATAAACAGCAATTCTTAATGTTTGAAAGAACTTTCTTCGGAAAATCATCATCTAGAGTAGTCAGAATTGTAATCATTATCAGAACTCTTACCATTTCACAGCATTCTACCTCTAATCTCCGTGATTGAACATGAACATAAAGACAGAAAGGCTCTATTTATTAGTATTGAAAGTGTTTCCTACATGTTTCTAATCATTTGCCGGGACTATCACCGTGAATTTTAAGAGTTTTACCAAAATAGACAGTTTTCCTAGAAGTATATACATGAATCTTTGGGATTTAAACTGTGTCATTAAGAAAACGCCCGTCAAATCAGAATCACCTGTAAGTATCAACAGTATTTTCTTCATTTATCAGCTTCATACACAAATTCTGTGCATTATAAACAGCAATTATTAATGTTTGAAAGGACTTTCTACGGAAAATCATCATCTAGAGTAGTCAGAATTGTAATCATTATCAGAACTCTTACCATTTCACAGCATTCTACCTCTAATCTCCGTGATTGAACATGAACATAAAGACAGAAAGGCTCTACTCACTAGTATTTAAAGTGTTTCCTACATGTTTCTAATCATTTCCCGGGAATATAATTTTGTATTTTAACAGTTTTACCAAAATAGACAGTTTTCCTAGAAGTATATACATGAATGTTCAGGATTTAAACTGTGTCATTCAGAAAACGCCAGTCAAATCAGAATCACCTGTAAATGTCAACAGTATTTTCTTCATTTATCAGCTTCATACACAAATTCTGTGCATTATAAAGAGCATTTATTAATGTTTGAAAGGAATTTCTTCGGAAAATCATCACCTAGAGTAGTCAGAATTGTAAACATTATCAGTACTCTCGTCATTTCATAGCATTCTACCCCAAATCTCTGTGATTGAACATGAACATAAAGATTCAACGGCTCTAATTATTAGTACTTAAAGTGTTTCCTACATGTTTCTAATCATTTGCCGGGACTATCACCGTGAATAGTAAGAGTTTTACCCAAAGTAGACAGTTTTCCTAGAAGTATATACATGAATGTTCAGGATTTAAACTGTGTCATTCAGAAAACGCCAGTCAAATCAGAATCATCTGTAAGTATCAACAGTATTTTCTTCATTTATCAGCTTCATACACAAATTCTGTGCTTTATAAACAGCAATTCTTAATGTTTGAAAGGACTTTCTTCAGAAAATCATCATCTAGAGTAGTCAGCATTGTAATCATTATCAGAACTCTTACCATTTCACAGCATTCTACCTCTAATCTCCGTGATTGAACATGAACATAAAGACCGAAAGGCTATATTCACTAGTATTTAAAGTGTTTCCTACATGTTTCTCATCATTTCCCGGGAATATAATTGTGTATTTTAACAGTTTTACCAAAAGTAGACAGTTTTCCTAGAAGTATATACATGAATCTTCAGGATTTAAACTGTACCATTCAGAAAACGCCAGTCAAGCAGAATCACCTGTAAACATAAACAGTATTCTCTTCATTTATCAGCTTCATACACAAATTCTGAGCTTAGTAAAGAGCAGTTCTTAATGTTGGAAAGAATTTTCTTCGGAAACACATCATCTAGAGTAGTCAGGATTGTAAACATTATCAGTACTCTCGTCATTTCTCAGCATTCTACCTCTAATCTCCGTGATTGAACATGAACATAAAGATTGAACGGCTCTATTTATTAGTATTTAAAGTGTTTCCTACATGTTTCTAATCATTTGCCGGGACTATCACCGTGAATTTTAAGAGTTTTACCAAAATAGACAGTTTTCCTAGAAGTATATACATGAATGTTCAGGACTTAAACTGTGTCATTAAGAAAACGCCAGTCAAATCAGAATCACCTGTAAATGTCAACAGTATTTTCTTCATTTATCAGCTTCATACACAAATTCTGTGCATTATAAAGAGCATTTATTAATGTTTGAAAGGAATTTCTTCGGAAAATCATCACCTAGAGTAGTCAGAATTGTAAACATTATCAGTACTCTCGTCATTTCACAGCATTCTACCTCTAATCTCCGTGATTGAACATTAACGTAAAGATTGAACGGCTCTATTTATTAGTATTTAAAGTGTTTCCTACATGTTTCTAATCATTTGCCGGACTATGAACGTGAATTTTAAGAGATTTACCAAAAGTAGACAGTTTTCCTAGAAGTATATACATGAATGTTCAGGATTTAAACTGTGTCATTCAGAAAACGCCAGTCAAATCAGAATCATCTGTAAGTGTCAACAGTATTTCATTTATCAGCTTCATACACAAATACTGTGCAATATAAACAGCAATTCTTAATGTGTGAAAGGTCTTTCTTCGGAAAATCATCATCTAGAGTAGTCAGAATTGTAATCATTATCAGAACTCTTACCATTTCACAGCATTCTACCTCTAATCTCCGTGATTGAACATGAACATAAAGACAGAAAGGCTCTATTCACTAGTATTTAAAGTGTTTCCTACATGTTTCTAATCATTAACCCGAGAATATAATTGTGTATTTTAACAGTTTTACCAAAAGTAGACAGTTTTCCTAGAAGTACATACATGAATCTTCAGGATTTAAACTGTGTCATTCAGAAAACGCCAGTCAAGCAGAATCACCTGTAAATATAAACAGTATTCTCTTCATTTATCAGCTTCATACACAAATTCTGAGCTTTGTAAAGAGCAGTTCTTAATGTTGGAAAGAATTTTCTTCGAAACACATCATCTAGAGTAGTCAGGATTGTAAACATTATCAGTACTGTCGTCATTTCATAGCATTTTACCTCTAATCTCCGTGATTGAACATGAACATAAAGATTGAACGGCTCTATTTATTAGTATTTAAAGTGTTTCCTACATGTTTCTAATCATTTGCCGGGACTATCACCGTGAATTTTAAGAGTTTTACCAAAAGTAGACAGTTTTCCTAGAAGTATATACATGAATCTTCAAGATTTAAAGTGTGTCATTCAGAAAACGCTAGTCAAATCAGAATCACCTGTAAGTATCAACAGTATTTTCTTCATTTATCAGCTTCATACACAAATTCTGTTCTTTATAAACAGCAATTCTTAATGTTTGAAAGAACTTTCTTCGGAAAATCATCATCTAGAGTAGTCAGAATTGTAATCATTATCAGAACTCTTACCATTTCACAGCATTCTACCTCTAATCTCCGTGATTGAACATGAACATAAAGACAGAAAGGCTCTACTCACTAGTATTTACTGTGTTTCCTACATGTTTCTAATCATTTCCTGGGAATATAATTTTGTATTTTAACAGTTTTACCAAAATAGACAGTTTTCCTAGAAGTATATACATGAATGTTCAGGATTTAAACTGTGTCATTCAGAAAACGCCAGTCAAATCAGAAAGACCTGTAAGTATCAACAGTATTTTCTTCATTTATCAGCTTCATACACAAATTCTGTGCTTTATAAACAGCAATTCTTAATGTTTGAAAGAACTTTCTTCGGAAACACATCATCTAGTGTAGTCAGGATTGTAAACATTATCAGTACTCTCGTCATTTCACAGCATTCTACCTCTAATCTCCGTGATTGAACATGAACATAAAGACCGAAAGGCTATATTCACTAGTATTTAAAGTGTTTCCTACATGTTTCTCATCATTTCCCGGGAATATAATTGTGTATTTTAACAGTTTTACCAAAAGTAGACAGTTTTCCTAGAAGTATATAAATGAATATTCAGGATTTAAACTGTACCATTCAGAAAACGCCAGTCAAGCAGAATCACCTGTAAATATAAACAGTATTCTCTTCATTTATCAGCTTCATACACAAATTCTGAGCTTTGTAAAGAGCAGTTCTTAATGTTGGAAAGAATTTTCTTCGGAAACACATCATCTAGAGTAGTCAGGATTGTAAACATTATCAGTACTCTCGTCATTTCTCAGCATTCTACCTCTAATCTCCGTGATTGAACATGAACATAAAGATTGAACGGCTCTATTTATTAGTATTTAAAGTGTTTCCTACATGTTTCTAATCATTTGCCGGGACTATCACCGTGAATTTTAAGAGTTTTACCAAAATAGACAGTTTTCCTAGAAGTATGTACATGAATGTTCAGGATTTAAACTGTGTCATTCAGAAAACGCCAGTCAAATCAGAATCACCTGTAATTGTCAACAGTATTATCATTTATCAGCTTCATACACAAATTCTGTGCTTAATAAACAGCAATTCTTAATGTTTGAAAGGACTTTCTTCGGAAAATCATCACCTAGAGTAGTCAGAATTGTAAACATTATCAGAACTCTTACCATTTCACAGCATTCTACCTCTAATCTCCTTGATTGAACATGAACATAAAGACAGAAAGGCTCTATTTATTAGTATTTAAAGTGTTTCCTACATGTTTCTAATCATTTGCCGGGACTATCACCGTGAATTTTAAGAGTTTTACCAAAAGTAGACAGTTTTCCTAGAAATATATACATGAATCTTCAAGATTTAAAGTGTGTCATTCAGAAAACGCTAGTCAAATCAGAATCACCTGTAAGTATCAACAGTATTTTCTTCATTTATCAGCTTCATACACAAATTCTGTTCTTTATAAACAGCAATTCTTAATGTTTGAAAGAACTTTCTTCGGAAAATCATCATCTAGAGTAGTCAGAATTGTAAACATTATCAGTACTCTCGTCATTTCAGAGCATTCTACCTCTAATCTCCGTGATTGAACATGAACATAAAGACAGAAAGGCTCTATTTATTAGTATTGAAAGTGTTTCCTACATGTTTCTAATCATTTGCCAGGACTATCACCATGAATTTTAAGAGTTTTACCAAAATAGACAGTTTTCCTAGAAGTATATACATGAATCTTCGGGATTTAAACTGTGTCATTAAGAAAACGCCCGTCAAATCAGAATCACCTGTAAATGTCAACAGTATTTTCATTTATCAGCTTCATACACAAATTCTGTGCATTATAAACAGCAATTATTAATGTTTGAAAGGACTTTCTACGGAAAATCATCATCTAGAGTAGTCAGAATTGTAATCATTATCAGAACTCTTACCATTTCACAGCATTCTACCTCTAATCTCCGTGATTGAACATGAACATAAAGACAGAAAGGCTCTATTCACTAGTATTTAAAGTGTTTCCTACATGTTTCTAATCATTTCCTGGGAATATAATTTTGTATTTTAACAGTTTTACCAAAATAGACAGTTTTCCTAGAAGTATATATATGAATGTTCAGGATTTAAACTGTGTCATTCAGAAAACGCCAGTCAAATCTGAAACACCTGTAAGTATCAACAGTATTTTCTTCATTTATCAGCTTCATACACAAATTCTGTGCTTTATAAAAAGCAATTCTTAATGTTTGAAAGAACTTTCTTCGGAAACACATCATTTGTGTAGTCAGGATTGTAAACATTATCAGTACTCTCGTCATTTCACAGCATTCTGCCTCTAATCTCCGTGATTGAACATTAACATAAAGATTCAACGGCTCTAATTATTAGTATTTAAAGTGTTTCCTACATGTTTCTAATCATTTGCCGGGACTATCACCGTGAATTTTAAGAGTTTTACCAAAATAGACAGTTTTCCTAGAAGTATATACATGAATCTTCAGGATTTAAACTGTGTCATTAAGAAAACGACCGTCAAATCAGAATCACCTGTAAATGTCAACAGTATTTTCATTTATCAGCTTCATACACAAATTCTGTGCATTATAAACAGCAATTATTCATGTTTGAAAGGACTTTCTACGGAAAATCATCATCTAGAGTAGTCAGAATTGTAATCATTATCAGAACTCTTACCATTTCACAGCATTCTACCTCTAATCTCCGTGATTCAACATGAACATAAAGACAGAAAGGCTCTACTCACTAGTATTGAAAGTGTTTCCTACATGTTTCTAATTTCCTGGGAATATAATTTTGTATTTTAACAGTTTTACCAAAATAGACAGTTTTCCTAGAAGTATATACATGAATCTGCAGGATTTAAACTGTGTCATTCAGAAAACGCCAGTCAAATCAGAAACACCTGTAAGTATCAACAGTATTTTCTTCATTTATCAGCTTCATACAGGAATTCTGTGCATTATAAACAGCAATTCTTAATGTTTGAAAGAACTTTCTTCGGAAAATCATCACCTAGAGTAGTCAGAATTGTAAACATTATCAGAACTCTTACCATTTCACAGCATTCTACCTCTAATCTCCTTGATTGAACATGAACATAAAGACAGAAAGGCTCTATTCACTAGTATTTAAAGTGTTTCCTACATGTTTCTAATCATTTGCCGGGACTATCATCGTGAATTTTAAGAGTTTTACCAAAGTAGACAGTTTTCCTAGAGATATATACATGAATCTTCAAGATTTAAAGTGTGTCATTCAGAAAACGCTAGTCAAATCAGAATCACCTGTAAGTATCAACAGTATTTTCTTCATTTATCAGCTTCATACACAAATTCTGTTCTTTATAAACAGCAATTCTTAATGTTTGAAAGAACTTTCTTCGGAAAATCATCATCTAGAGTAGTCAGAATTGTAAACATTATCAGTACTCTCGTCATTTCAGAGCATTCTACCTCTAATCTCCGTGATTGAACATGAACATAAAGACAGAAAGGCTCTATTTATTAGTATTGAAAGTGTTTCCTACATGTTTCTAATCATTTGCCAGGACTATCACCATGAATTTTAAGAGTTTTACCAAAATAGACAGTTTTCCTAGAAGTATATACATGAATCTTCGGGATTTAAACTGTGTCATTAAGAAAACGCCCGTCAAATCAGAATCACCTGTAAATGTCAACAGTATTTTCATTTATCAGCTTCATACACAAATTCTGTGCATTATGAACAGCAATTCTTAATGTTTGAAAGGACTTTCTACGGAAAATCATCATCTAGAGTAGTCAGCATTGTAATCATTATCAGAACTCTTACCATTTCACAGCATTCTACCTCTAATCTCCGTGATTGAACATGAACATAAAGACAGAAAGGCTCTACTCACTAGTATTTAAAGTGTTTCCTACATGTTTCTCATCATTTCCCGGGAATATAATTGTGTATTTTAACAGTTTTACCAAAAGTAGACAGTTTTCCTAGAAGTATATACATGAATATTCAGGATTTAAACTGTACCATTCAGAAAACGCCAGTCAAGCAGAATCACCTGTAAATATAAACAGTATTCTCTTCATTTATCAGCTTCATACACAAATTCTGAGCTTTGTAAAGAGCTGTTCTTAATGTTGGAAAGAATTTTCTTCGGAAACACATCATCTAGAGTAGTCAGGATTGTAAACATTATCAGTACTCTCGTCATTTCTCAGCATTCTACCTCTAATCTCCGTGATTGAACATGAACATAAAGATTGAACGGCTCTATTTATTAGTATTTAAAGTGTTTCCTACATGTTTCTAATCATTTGCCGGGACTATCACCGTGAATTTTAAGAGTTTTACCAAAATAGACAGTTTTCCTAGAAGTATATACATGAATGTTCAGGATTTAAACTGTGTCATTAAGAAAACACCAGTCAAATCAGAATCACCTGTAAATGTCAACAGTATTTTCTTCATTTATCAGCTTCATACACAAATTCTGTGCATTATAAAGAGCATTTATTAATGTTTGAAAGGAATTTCTTCGGAAAATCCTCACCTAGAGTAGTCAGAATTGTAAACATTATAAGTACTCTCGTCATTTCATAGCATTCTACCCCAAATCTCTGTGATTGAACATGAACATAAAGATTCAACGGCTCTAATTATTAGTACTTAAAGTGTTTCCTACTTGTTTCTAATCATTTGCCGGGATTATCACCGTGAATAGTAAGAGTTTTACCAAAAGTAGACAGTTTTCCTAGAAGTATATACATGAATGTTCAGGATTTAAACTGTGTCATTCAGAAAACGCCAGTCAAATCAGAATCATCTGTAAGTATCAACAGTATTTTCTTCATTTATCAGCTTCATACACAAATTCTGTGCTTTATAAACAGCAATTATTAATGTTTGAAAGGACTTTCTACGGAAAATCATCATCTAGAGTAGTCAGAATTGTAATCATTATCAGAACTCTTACCATTTCACAGCATTCTACCTCTAATCTCCGTGATTGAACATGAACATAAAGACAGAAAGGCTCTATTCACTAGTATTTAAAGTGTTTCCTACATGTTTCTAATTTCCTGGGAATATAATTTTGTATTTTAACAGTTTTACCAAAATAGACAGTTTTCCTAGAAGTATATACATGAATCTGCAGGATTTAAACTGTGTCATTCAGAAAACGCCAGTCAAATCAGAAACACCTGTAAGTATCAACAGTATTTTCTTCATTTATCAGCTTCATACAGGAATTCTGTGCATTATAAACAGCAATTCTTAATGTTTGAAAGAACTTTCTTCGGAAAATCATCACCTAGAGTAGTCAGAATTGTAAACATTATCAGAACTCTTACCATTTCACAGCATTCTACCTCTAATCTCCTTGATTGAACATGAACATAAAGACAGAAAGGTTCTATTCACTAGTATTTAAAGTGTTTCCTACATGTTTCTAATCATTTCCCGGGACTATAATTGTGTATTTGAAGAGTTTTACCAAAAGTAGACAGTTTTCCTAGGAGTATATACATGAAGCTTCAGGATTTAAACTGTGTCATTCAGAAAACGCCAGTCAAGGCAGAATCACCTGTAAATATAAACAGTATTCTCTTCATTTATCAGCTTCATACACAAATTCTGAGCTTTATAAAGAGCAGTTCTTAATGTCGGAAAGAACTTTCTTCGGAAACCCATCATCTAGAGTAGTCAGGATTGTAAACATTATCAGTACTCTCGTCATTTCACAGCATTCTACCTCTAATCTCCGTGATTGAACATGAACATAAAGATTGAACGGCTCTATTTATTAGTATTGAAAGTGTTTCCTACATGTTTCTAATCATTTTCCGGGACTATCACCGTGAATTTTAAGAGATTTACCAAAAGTAGACAGTTTTCCTAGAAGTATATACATGAATGTTCATGATTTAAACTGTGTCATTCAGAAAACGACAGTCAAATCAGAATCACCTGTAAGTATCAACAGTATTTTCTTCATTTATCAGCTTCATACACAAATTCTGTGCTTTATAAACAGCAATTCTTAATGTTTGAAAGAACTTTCTTCGGAAACACATCATCTAGTGTAGTCAGGATTGTAAACATTATCAGTACTCTCGTCATTTCACAGCATTCTACCTCTAATTCCGTGATTGAACATTAACATAAAGATTGAACGGCTCTATTTATTAGTATTTAAAGTGTTTCCTACATGTTTCTAATCCTTTGCCGGGACTATCACCGTGAATTTTAAGAGATTTACCAAAAGTAGACAGTTTTCCTAGAAGTATATACATGAATGTTCAGTATTTAAACTGTGTCCTTCAGAAAACGCCAGTCAAATCAGAATCACCTGTAAGTGTCAACAGTATTTTCATTTATCAGCTTCATACACAAATGCTGTGCAATATAAACAGCAATTCTTAATGTTTGAAAGGACTTTCTTCGGAAAATCATCATCTAGAGTAGTCAGAATTGTAATCATTATCAGAACTCTTACCATTTCACAGCATTCTACCTCTAATCTCCGTGATTGAACATGAACATAAAGACAGAAAGGCTATATTCCCTAGTATTTAAAGTGTTTCCTACATGTTTCTAATCATTAACCCGGGAATATAATTGTGTATTTTAACAGTTTTACCAAAAGTAGACAGTTTTCCTAGAAGTATATACATGAATCTTCAGGATTTAAACTGTGTCATTCAGAAAACGCCAGTCAAGCAGAATCACCTGTAAACATAAACAGTATTCTCTTCATTTATCAGCTTCATACACAAATTCTGAGCTTAGTAAAGAGCAGTTCTTAATGTTGGAAAGAATTTTCTTCGGAAACACATCATCTAGAGTAGTCAGGATTGTAAACATTATCAGTACTCTCGTCATTTCTCAGCATTCTACCTCTAATCTCCGTGATTGAACATGAACATAAAGATTGAACGGCTCTATTTATTAGTATTTAAAGTGTTTCCTACATGTTTCTAATCATTTGCCGGGACTATCACCGTGAATTTTAAGAGTTTTACCAAAATAGACAGTTTTCCTAGAAGTATATACATGAATGTTCAGGACTTAAACTGTGTCATTAAGAAAACGCCAGTCAAATCAGAATCACCTGTAAATGTCAACAGTATTTTCTTCATTTATCAGCTTCATACACAAATTCTGTGCATTATAAAGAGCATTTATTAATGTTTGAAAGGACTTTCTTCGGGAAATCATCATCTAGAATAGTCAGAATTGTAATCATTATCAGAACTCTTACCATTTCACAGCAATCTACCTCTAATCTCCGTGATTGAACATGAACATAAAGACAGAAAGGCTATATTCACTAGTATTTAAAGTGTTTCCTACATGTTTCTAATCATTATCCCGGGAATATAATTGTGTATTTTCACAGTTTTACCGAAAATAGACATTTTTCCTAGAAGTATATACATGAATCTTCAGGATTTAAACTGTGTCATTCAGAAAACGCCAGTCAAGCAGAATCACCTGTAAATATAAACAGAAAATCATAAAGATTCAACGGCTCGATTTATTAGTATTTAATGTGTTTCCTACATGTTTTTAATCATTTGCCGAGACTATCACCGTGAATTTTAAGAGTTTTACCAAAAGTAGACAGTTTTCCTAGAAGTATCTACATGAATCTTCAGGATTTAAACTGTGTCATTCAGAAAACGCTAGTCAAATCAGAATCACCTGTAAGTATCAACAGTATTTTCATTTATCAGCTTCATACACAAATTCTGTGCATTATAAACAGCAATTATTAATGTTTGAAAGGACTTTCTACGGAAAATCATCATCTAGAGTAGTCAGAATTGTAATCATTATCAGAACTCTTACCATTTCACAGCATTCTACCTCTAATCTCCGTGATTGAACATGAACATAAAGACAGAAAGGCTCTATTCACTAGTATTTAAAGTGTTTCCTACATGTTTCTAATCATTTGCCGGGACTATCCCCTTGAATTTTAAGAGTTTTACCAAAATAAACGGTTTTCCTAGAAGTATATACATGAATATTCAGGATTTAAACTGTGTTATTAAGAAAACGCCAGTCAAATCAGAATCACCTGTAAATGTCAACAGTATTTTCTTCATTTATCAGCTTCATACACAAATTCTGTGCATTATAAAGAGCAATTATTAATGTTTGAAAGGAATTTCTTCGGAAAATCATCACCTAGAGTAGTCAGAATTGTAAACATTATCAGTACTCTCGTCATTTCATAGCATTCTACCCCAAATCTCTGTGATTGAACATGAACATAAAGATTCAACGGCTCTAATTATTAGTACTTAAAGTGTTTCCTACATGTTTCTAATCATTTGCCGGGACTATCACCGTGAATATTAAGAGTTTTACCAAAAGTAGACAGTTTTCCTAGAAGTATATACAAGAATGTTCAGGATTTAAACTGTGTCATTAAGAAAACGCCAGTCAAATCAGAATCATCTGTAAGTATCAACAGTATTTTCTTCATTTATCAGCTTCATACACAAAGTCTGTGCTTTATAAACAGCAATTCTTAATGTTTGAAAGAACTTTCTTCGGAAACACATCATCTAGTGTAGTCAGGATTGTAAACATTATCAGTACTCTCGTCATTTCACAGCATTCTACCCCAAATCTCTTTGATTGAACATGAACATAAAGACAGAAAGGCTCTATTCACTAGTATTTAAAGTGTTTCCTATATGTTTCTAATCATTTCCTGGGAATATAATTTTGTATTTTAACAGTTTTACCTAAATAGACAGTTTTCCTAGAAGTATATACATGAATGTTCAGGATTTAAACTGTGTCATTCAGAAAACGCCAGTCAAATCAGAAACACCTGTAAATATCAACAGTATTTTCTTCATTTATCAGCTTCATACACAAATTCTGTGCTTTATAAACAGCAATTCTTAATGTTTGAAAGGACTTTCTTTGGAAAATCATCATCTAGAGTAGTCAAAATTGTAATCATTATCAGAACTCTTACCATTTCACAGCATTCTACCTCTATTCTCCGTGATTGAAGATGAACATAAAGACAGAAAGTCTCTATTCACTAGTATTTAAAGTGTTTCCTACATGTTTCTAATCATTTGCCGGGACTATCCCCGTGAATTTTAAGAGTTTTACCAAAATAAACAGTTTTCCTAGAAGTATATACATGAATATTCAGGAATTAAACTGTGTTATTAAGAAAACGCCAGTGAAATCAGAATCACCTGTAAATGTCAACAGTATTTTCATTTATCAGCTTCATACACAAATTCTGTTCTTTATAAACAGCAATTCTTAATGTCTGAAAGAACTTTCTTCGGAAAATCATCACCTAGATAGTCAGAATTGTAAACATTATCAGTACTCTCGTCATTTCATAGCATTCTACCTCAATCTCTGTGATTGAACATGAACATAAAGAAACAACGGCTCTATTTATTAGTATTTAAAGTGTTTCCTCCATGTTTCTAATCATTTGCCGGGACTATCACCGTGAATTTTAAGAGTTTTACCAAAAGTGGACAGTTTTCCTAGAAGTATATACATGAATGTTCGGGATTTAAACTGTGTCATTCAGCAAACGCCAGTCAAATCAGAAACACCTGTATCAACAGTATTTTCTACATTTATCAGCTTCACACACAAATTCTGTGCATTATAAATAGCAATTATTAATGTTTGAAAGGACTTTCTTGAGAAAATCATCACCGAGAGTAGTCAGAATTGTAAACATTATCAGAACTCTTACAATTTCACAGCATTCTACCTCTAATCTCCATGATTGAACATGAACAGAAAGACAGAAAGGCTCTATTCACTAGTATTTAAAGTGTTTCCTACATGTTTCTAATCATTTGCCGGGACTATCACCGTGAATTTTAAGAGTTTTACCAAAATAGACAGTTTTCCTAGAAGTATATACATGAATGTTCAGGACTTAAACTGTGTCATTAAGAAAACGCCAGTCAAATCAGAATCACCTGTAAATGTCAACAGTATTTTCTTCATTTATCAGCTTCATACACAAATTCTGTGCATTATAAAGAGCATTTATTAATGTTTGAAAGGACTTTCTTCGGGAAATCATCATCTAGAATAGTCAGAATTGTAATCATTATCAGAACTCTTACCATTTCACAGCAATCTACCTCTAATCTCCGTGATTGAACATGAACATAAAGACAGAAAGGCTATATTCACTAGTATTTAAAGTGTTTCCTACATGTTTCTAATCATTAACCCGGGAATATAATTGTGTATTTTAACAGTTTTACCGAAAATAGACAGTTTTCCTAGAAGTATATACATGAATCTTCAGGATTTAAACTGTGTCATTCAGAAAACGCCAGTCAAGCAGAATCACCTGTAAGTATAAACAGAAAATCATAAAGATTGAACGGCTCTATTTATTAGTATTTAAAGTGTTTCCTCCATGTTTCTAATCATTTGCCGGGACTATCACCGTGAATTTTAAGTTTTACCAAAAGTGGACAGTTTTCCTAGAAGTATATACATGAATGTTCGGGATTTAAACTGTGTCATTCAGCAAACGCCAGTCAAATCAGAAACACCTGTATCAACAGTATTTTCAACATTTATCAGCTTCACACACAAATTCTGTGCATTATAAATAGCAATTATTAATGTTTGAAAGGACTTTCTTGGGAAAATCATCACCGAGAGTAGTCAGAATTGTAAACATTATCAGAACTCTTACAATTTCACAGCATTCTACCTCTAATCTCCGTGATTGAACATGAACAGAAAGACAGAAAGGCTCTATTCACTAGTATTTAAAGTGTTTCCTACATGTTTCTAATCATTTGCCGGGACTATCACCGTGAATTTTAAGAGTTTTACCAAAAGTAGACAGTTTTCCTAGAAGTATATACATGAATCTTCAGGATTTAAACTGTGTCATTCAGAAAACGCTAGTCAAATCAGAATCACCTGTAAGTATCAACAGTATTTTCTTCATTTATCAGCTTCATACACAAATTCTGTGCATTATAAACAGCAATTATTAATGTTTGAAAGGACTTTCTACGGAAAATCATCATCTAGAGTAGTCAGAATTGTAATCATTATCAGAACTCTTACCATTTCACAGCATTCTACCTCTAATCTCCGTGATTGAACATGAACATAAAGATTCAACGGCTCTAATTATTAGTACTTAAAGTGTATCCTACATGTTTCTTATCATTTGCCGGGACCATCACCGTGAATATTAAGAGTTTTACCAAAATTAGACAGTTTTCCTAGAAGTATATACATGAATGTTCAGGATTTAAACTGTGTCATTCAGAAACGCCAGTCAAATCAGAATCACCTGTAAGTATCAACAGTATTTTCTTCATTTATCAGCATCATACACAAATTCTGTGCTTTATAAACAGCAATTCTTAATGTTTGAAAGAAATTTCTTCGGAAAATCATCACCTAGAGTAGTCAGAATTGTAAACATTATCAGTATTCTCGTCATTTCACAGCATTCTACCTCTAATCTCCGTGATTGAACATGAACAAAAAGACAGAAAGGCTCTATTCACTAGTATTTAAAGTGTTTCCTACATGTTTCTAATCATTTCCCGGGACTATAGTTGTGTATTTGAAGAGTTTTACCAAAAGTAGACAGTTTTCCTAGAAGTATATACATGAATGTTCAGGATTTAAACAGTGTCATTCAGAAAACGCCAGTCAAGGCAGAATCACCTGTAAATATAAACAGTATTCTCTTCATTTATCAGCTTCATTCACAAATTCTGAGCTTTATAAAGAGCAGTTCTTAATGTCGGAAAGAATTTTCTTCGGAAACACATCATCTAGTGTAGTCAGGATTGTAAACATTATCAGTACTCTCGTCATTTCACAGCATTCTACCTCTAAGCTCCGTGATTGAACATTAACGTAAAGATTGAACGGCTCTATTTATTAGTATTGAAAGTGTTTCCTACATGTTTCTAATCATTTCCCGGGACTATAATTGTGTATTTGAAGAGTTTTACCAAAAGTAGACAGTTTTCCTAGAAGTATATACATGAATGTTCATGATTTAATCTGAGTCATTCAGAAAACGCCAGTCAAATCAGAATCACCTGTAAGTGTCAACAGTATTTTCATTTATCAGCTTCATACACAAATGCTGTGCAATATAAACAGCAATTCTTAATGTTGAAAAGGACTTTCTTCGGGAAATCATCATCTAGAATAGTCAGAATTGTAATCATTATCAGAACTCTTACCATTTCACAGCAATCTACCTCTAATCTCCGTGATTGAACATGAACATAAAGACAGAAAGGCTATATTCACTAGTATTTAAAGTGTTTCCTACATATTTCTAATCATTAACCCGGGAATATAATTGTGTATTTTAACAGTTTTACCGAAAATAGACATTTTTCCTAGAAGTATATACATGAATCTTCAGGATTTAAACTGTGTCATTCAGAAAACGCCAGTCAAGCAGAATCACCTGTAAATATAAACAGAAAATCATAAAGATTGAACGGCTCGATTTATTAGTATTTAATGTGTTTCCTACATGTTTTTAATCATTTGCCGAGACTATCACCGTGAATTTTAAGAGTTTTACCAAAAGTTGACAGTTTTCCTAGAAGTATATACATGAATGTTCAGGATTTAAACTGTGTTATTAAGAAAACGCCAGTCAAATCAGAATCACCTGTAAATATCAACAGTATTTTCATTTCTCAGCTTCATACACGAATTCTGTTCTTTATAAACAGCAATTCTTAATGTCTGAAAGAACTTTCTTCGGAAAATCATCACCTAGATAGTCAGAATTGTAAACATTATCAGTACTCTCGTCATTTCATAGCATTCTACCTCAAATCTCTGTGATTGAACATGAACATAAAGAAACAACGGCTCTATTTATTAGTATTTAAAGTGTTTCCTCCATGTTTCTAATCATTTGCCGGGACTATCACCGTGAATTTTAAGAGTTTTACCAAAATAAACAGTTTTCCTAGAAGTATATACATGAATGTTCGGGATTTAAACTGTGTCATTCAGCAAACGCCAGTCAAATCAGAAACACCTGTATCAACAGTATTTTCTACATTTATCAGCTTCACACACAAATTCTGTGCATTATAAATAGCAATTATTAATGTTTGAAAGGACTTTCTTGGGAAAATCATCACCGAGAGTAGTCAGAATTGTAAACATTATCAGAACTCTTACAATTTCACAGCA
Source organism: Myotis lucifugus (assembly GCF_000147115.1). Lineage (NCBI taxonomy): Eukaryota > Metazoa > Chordata > Mammalia > Chiroptera > Vespertilionidae > Myotis > Myotis lucifugus. The sequence goes on along the minus strand of NW_005872734.1, from coordinate 13,489 downwards.
TTCTACCTCTAATCTCCGTGATTGAACATGAACAGAAAGACAGAAAGGCTCTATTCACTAGTATTTAAAGTGTTTCCTACATGTTTCTAATCATTTGCCGGGACTATCACCGTGAATTTTAAGAGTTTTACCAAAATAGACAGTTTTCCTAGAAGTATATACATGAATGTTCAGGACTTACACTGTGTCATTAAGAAAACGCCAGTCAAATCAGAATCACCTGTAAATGTCAACAGTATTTTCTTCATTTATCAGCTTCATACACAAATTCTGTGCTTTATAAACAGCAATTCTTAATGTTTGAAAGAACTTTCTTCGGAAACACATCATCTAGTGTAGTCAGGATTGTAAACATTATCAGTACTCTCGTCATTTCACAGCATTCTACCCCAAATCTCTGTGATTGAACATGAACATAAAGATTCAACGGCTCTAATTATTAGTACTTAAAGTGTATCCTACATGTTTCTAATCATTTGCCGGGACTATCACCGTGAATATTAAGAGTTCTACCAAAAGTAGACAGTTTTCCTAGAAGTATATACATGAATGTATATACGCCAGTCAAGGCAGAATCACCTGTAATTGTCAACAGTATTATCATTTATCAGCTTCATACACAAATTCTGTGCTTTATAAACAGCAATTCTTAATGTTTGAAAGAACTTTCTTCAGAAAATCATCACCTAGAGTAGTCAGAATTGTAAACATTATCAGAACTCTTACCCTTTCAGAGCATTCTACCTCTAATCTCCTTGATTGAACATGAACATAAAGACAGAAAGGCTCTATTCACTAGTATTTAAAGTGTTTCCTACATGTTTCTAATCATTTCCCGGGACTATAATTGTGTATTTGAAGAGTTTTACCAAAAGTAGACAGTTTTCCTAGAAGTATATACATGAAGCTTCAGGATTTAAACTGTGTCATTCAGAAAACGCCAGTCAAGGCAGAATCACCTGTAAATATAAACACTATTCTCTTCATTTATCAGCTTCATACACAAATTCTGAGCTTTATGAAGAGCAGTTCTTCATGTCGGAAAGAATTTTCTTCGGAAACACATCATCTAGAGTAGTCAGGATTGTAAACATTATCAGTACTCTCGTCATTTCATAGCATTCTACCTCTAATCTCCGTGATTGAACATGAACATAAAGATTGAACGGCTCTATTTATTAGTATTTAAAGTGTTTCCTACATGTTTCTAATCATTTGCTGGTACTATCACCGTGAATTTTAAGAGTTTTACCAAAAGTAGACAGTTTTCCTAGAAGTATATACATGAATGTATATACGCCAGTCAAGGCAGAATCACCTGTAATTGTCAACAGTATTATCATTTATCAGCTTCATACACAAATTCTGTGCTTTATAAACAGCAATTCTTAATGTTTGAAAGAACTTTCTTCAGAAAATCATCACCTAGAGTAGTCAGAATTGTAAACATTATCAGAACTCTTACTATTTCACAGCATTCTACCTCTAATCTCCGTGATTGAACATGAACAGAAAGACAGAAAGGCTCTATTCACTAGTATTTAAAGTGTTTCCTACATGTTTCTAATCATTTGCCGGGACTATCAACGTGAATTTTAAGAGTTTTACCAAAAGTAGACAGTTTTCCTAGAAGTATATACATGAATGTTCAGGATTTAAACTGTGTCATTCAGAAAACGCCAGTCAAATCAGAATCACCTGTAAGTATCAACAGTATTTTCTTCATTTATCAGCTTCATACACAAATTCTGTGCATTATAAATAGCAATTATTAATGTTTGAAAGGACTTTCTTGGGAAAATCATCACCTAGAGTAGTCAGAATTGTAAACATTATCAGAACTCTTACCATTTCAGAGCATTCTACCTCTAATATCCATGATTGAACATGAACATAAAGACAGAAAGCTCTATTTATTAGTATTTAAAGTGTTTCTTACATGTTTCTAATCATTTGCCGGGACTATCACCGTGAATTTTAAGAGTTTTACCAAAATAGACAGTTTTCCTAGAAGTGTATACATGAATGTTCAGGACTTAAACTGTGTCATTCAGAAAACGCCAGTCAAATCAGAATCACCTGTAAATGTCAACAGTATTTTCTTCATTTATCAGCTTCATACACAAATTCTGTGCATTATAAAGAGCAATTATTAATGTTTGAAAGGAATTTCTTCGGAAAATCATCACCTAGAGTAGTCAGAATTGTAAACATTATCAGTACTCTCGTCATTTCATAGCATTCTACCCCAAATCTCTGTGATTGAACATGAACATAAAGATTCAACGGCTCTAATTATTAGTACTTAAAGTGTTTCCTACATGTTTCTAGTCATTTGCCGGGACTATCACCGTGAATATTAAGAGTTTTACCAAAAGTAGACAGTTTTCCTAGAAGTATATACATGAAAGTTCAGGATTTAAACTGTGTCATTAAGGAAACGCCAGTCAAATCAGAATCATCTGTAAGTATCAACAGTATTTTCTTCATTTATCAGCTTCATACACAAATTCTGTGCTTTATAAACAGCAATTCTTAATGTTTGAAAGAACTTTCTTCGGAAACACATCATCTAGTGTAGTCAGGATTGTAAACATTATCAGTACTCTCGTCATTTCACAGCATTCTACCCCAAATCTGTGTGATTGAACATGAACATAAAGATTCAACGGCTCTAATTATTAGTACTTAAAGTGTATCCTACATGTTTCTAATCATTTGCCGGGACTATCACCGTGAATATTAAGAGTTCTACCAAAAGTAGACAGTTTTCCTAGAAGTATATACATGAATGTATATACGCCAGTCAAGGCAGAATCACCTGTAATTGTCAACAGTATTATCATTTATCAGCTTCATACACAAATTCTGTGCTTTATAAACAGCAATTCTTAATGTTTGAAAGAACTTTCTTCAGAAAATCATCACCTAGAGTAGTCAGAATTGTAAACATTATCAGAACTCTTACCCTTTCAGAGCATTCTACCTCTAATCTCCTTGATTGAACATGAACATAAAGACAGAAAGGCTCTATTCACTAGTATTTAAAGTGTTTCCTACATGTTTCTAATCATTTCCCGGGAATATAATTTTGTATTTTAACAGTTTTACCAAAATAGACAGTTTTCCTAGAAGTATATACATGAATGTTCAGGATTTAAACTGTGTCATTCAGAAAACGCCAGTCAAATCAGAAACACCTGTAAGTATCAACAGTGTTTTCTTCATTTATCAGCTTCATACACAAATTCTGTGCTTTATAAACAGCAATTCTTAATGTTTGAGAGAACTTTCTTCGGAAACACATCATCTAGAGTAGTCAGGATTGTAAACATTATCAGTACTCTCGTCATTTCATAGCATTCTACCTCTAATCTCCGTGATTGAACATGAACATAAAGATTGAACGGCTCTATTTATTAGTATTTAAAGTGTTTCCTACATGTTTCTAATCATTTGCTGGTACTATCACCGTGAATTTTAAGAGTTTTACCAAAAGTAGACAGTTTTCCTAGAAGTATATACATGAATGTATATACGCCAGTCAAGGCAGAATCACCTGTAATTGTCAACAGTATTATCATTTATCAGCTTCATACACAAATTCTGTGCTTTATAAACAGCAATTCTTAATGTTTGAAAGAACTTTCTTCAGAAAATCATCACCTAGAGTAGTCAGAATTGTAAACATTATCAGAACTCTTACTATTTCACAGCATTCTACCTCTAATCTCCGTGATTGAACATGAACAGAAAGACAGAAAGGCTCTATTCACTAGTATTTCAAGTGTTTCTTACATGTTCCTAATCATTTCCCCGGACTATCACCGTGAATTTTGAGTTTTACCAAAATTAGACAGTTTTCCTAGAAGTATATACATGAAAGTTCAGGATTTAAACTGTGTCATTCAGAAAACGCCAGTCAAATCAGAATCACCTGTAAGTATCAACAGTATTTTCTTCATTTATCAGCTTCATACACAAATTCTGTGCATTATAAATAGCAATTATTAATGTTTGAAAGGACTTTCTTGGGAAAATCATCACCTAGAGTAGTCAGAATTGTAAACATTATCAGAACTCTTACCATTTCACAGCATTCTACCTCTAATCTCCGTGATTGAACATGAACAGAAAGACAGAAAGGCTCTATTCACTAGTATTTAAAGTGTTTCCTACATGTTTCTAATCATTTGCCGGGACTATCCCCGTGAATTTTAAGAGTTTTACCAAAATAAACAGTTTTCCTAGAAGTATATACATGAATATTCAGGAATTAAACTGTGTTATTAAGAAAACGCCAGTCAAATCAGAATCACCTGTAAATGTCAACAGTATTTTCATTTATCAGCTTCATACACAAATTCTGTTCTTTATAAACAGCAATTCTTAATGTCTGAAAGAACTTTCTTCGGAAAATCATCACCTAGATAGTCAGAATTGTAAACATTATCAGTACTCTCGTCATTTCATAGCATTCTACCTCAAATCTCTGTGATTGAACATGAACATAAAGAAACAACGGCTCTATTTATTAGTATTTAAAGTGTTTCCTCCATGTTTCTAATCATTTGCCGGGACTATCACCGTGAATTTTAAGAGTTTTACCAAAAGTGGACAGTTTTCCTAGAAGTATATTCATGAATGTTCGGGATTTAAACTGTGTCATTCAGCAAACGCCAGTCAAATCAGAAACACCTGTATCAACAGTATTTTCTACATTTATCAGCTTCACACACAAATTCTGTGCATTATAAATAGCAAATATTAATGTTTGAAAGGACTTTCTTGGGAAAATCATCACCGAGAGTAGTCAGAATTGTAAACATTATCAGAACTCTTACAATTTCACAGCATTCTACCTCTAATCTCCGTGATTGAACATGAACAGAAAGACAGAAAGGCTCTATTCACTAGTATTTAAAGTGTTTCCTACATGTTTCTAATCATTTGCCGGGACTATCACCGTGAATTTTAAGAGTTTTACCAAAAGTAGACAGTTTTCCTAGAAGTATATACATGAATGTTCAGGATTTAAACTGTGTCATTCA
>NW_005872734.1:0-8338 GCF_000147115.1 Myotis lucifugus | reverse complement strand
GTATTTTCATTTATCAGCTTCATACACAAATTCTGTTCTTTATAAACAGCAATTCTTAATGTCTGAAAGAACTTTCTTCGGAAAATCATCATCTAGTGTAGTCAGGATTGTAAACATTATCAGTACTCTCGTCATTTCACAGCATTCTACTTCTAATCTCCGTGATTGAACATGAACATAAACATTGAACGGCTCTATTTATTAGTATTTAAAGTGTTTCCTACATGTTTCTAATCATTTGCCGGGACTATCACCGTGAATTTTAAGAGATTTACCCAAAGTAGACAGTTTTCCTAGAAGTATATACATGAATCCTCAGGATTTAAACTGTATCATTCAGAAAACGCCAGTCAAATCAGAATCACCTGTAAGTGTCAACAGTATTTTCATTTATCAGCTTCATACACAAAAGCTGTGCAATATAAACAGCAATTCTTAATGTTTGAAAGGACTTTCTTCAGAAAATCATCATCTAGAGTAGTCAGAATTGTAACCTTTATCAGAACTCTTACCATTTCACAGCATTCTACCTCTAATCTCCTTGATTGAACATGAACATAAAGATAGAACGGCTCTATTCACTAGTATTTCAAGTGTTTCTTACATGTTCCTAATCATTTCCCCGGACTATCACCGTGAATTTTGAGTTTTACCAAAATTAGACAGCTTTCCTAGAGGTATATACATGAATCTTAAGGATTTAAACTGTGTCATTCCGAAAATGCCAGTGAAGCAGAATCACCTGTAAATATAAACAGTTTTCTCTTCATTTATCAGCTTCATACACAAATTCTGAGCTTTATAAAGAGCAGTTCTTAATGTGGGAAAGAATTTTCTTCGGAAACACATCATCTAGAGTAGTCAGGATTGTAAACATTATCAGTACTCTCGTCATTTCACAGCATTCTACCTCTAATCTCCGTGATTAAACATGAACATAAATATAGAAAGGCTCTATTCACTAGGATTTCATGTGTTTCTTACATGTTCCTAATCATTTCCTGAGACGATCATTCTGTATTTTACGAATTTTACCAAAAGTAGAGAGCTTTCCTAGAAGTATATACATGAATATTCAGTATTTAAACTGTGTCATTCAGAAAACGCCATTCAAGCAGAATCACCTGTAAATATAAACAGTATTCTCTTCATTTATCAGCTTCATACACAAATTCTGAGCTTTGTAAAGAGCAGTTCTTAATGTTGGAAAGAATTTTCTTCGGAAACACATCATCTAGAGTAGTCAGGATTGTAAACATTATCAGTACTCTCGTCATTTCTCAGCATTCTACCTCTAATCTCCGTGATTGAACATGAACATAAAGACAGAAAGGCTATATTCACTAGTATTTAAAGTGTTTCCTACATGTTTCTAATCATTAACCCGGGAATATAATTGTGTATTTTAACAGTTTTACCAAAAGTAGACATTTTTCCTAGAAGTATATACATGAATCTTCAGGATTTAAACTGTGTCATTCAGAAAACGCCAGTCAAGCAGAATCACCTGTAAATATAAACAGAAAATCATAAAGATTGAACGGCTCGATTTATTAGTATTTAATGTGTTTCCTACATGTTTTTAATCATTTGCCGAGACTATCACCGTGAATTTTAAGAGTTTTACCAAAAGTAGACAGTTTTCCTAGAAGTATATACATGAATCTTCAGGATTTAAACTGTGTTATTAAGAAAACGCCAGTCAAATCAGAATCACCTGTAAGTATCAACAGTATTTTCTTCATTTATCAGCTTCATACACAAATTCTGTGCATTATAAACAGCAATTATTAATGTTTGAAAGGACTTTCTACGGAAAATCATCATCTAGAGTAGTCAGAATTGTAATCATTATCAGAACTCTTACCATTTCACAGCATTCTACCTCTAATCTCCGTGATTGAACATGAACATAAAGACAGAAAGGCTCTATCACTAGTATTTAAAGTGTTTCCTACATATTTCTAATCATTTGCCGGGACTATCCCCTTGAATTTTAAGAGTTTTCCAAAATAAACAGTTTTCCTAGAAGTATATACATGAATATTCAGGATTTAAACTGTGTTATTAAGAAAACGCCAGTCAAATCAGAATCACCTGTAAATGTCAACAGTATTTTCTTCATTTATCAGCTTCATACACAAATTCTGTGCATTATAAAGAGCAATTATTAATGTTTGAAAGGAATTTCTTCGGAAAATCATCACCTAGAGTAGTCAGAATTGTAAACATTATCAGTACTCTCGTCATTTCATAGCATTCTACCCCAAATCTCTGTGATTGAACATGAACATAAAGATTAAACGGCTCTAATTATTAGTACTTAAAGTGTTTCCTACATGTTTCTAATCATTTGCCGGGACTATCACCGTGAATATTAAGAGTTTTACCAAAAGTAGACAGTTTTCCTAGAAGTATATACATGAAAGTTCAGGATTTAAACTGTGTCATTAAGGAAACGCCAGTCAAATCAGAATCATCTGTAAGTATCAACAGTATTTTCTTCATTTATCAGCTTCATACACAAAGTCTGTGCTTTATAAACAGCAATTCTTAATGTTTGAAAGAACTTTCTTCGGAAACACATCATCTAGTGTAGTCAGGATTGTAAACATTATCAGTACTCTCGTCATTTCACAGCATTCTACCCCAAATCTCTGTGATTGAACATGAACATAAAGATTCAACGGCTCTAATTATTAGTACTTAAAGTGTATCCTACATGTTTCTTATCATTTGCCGGGACTATCATCGTGAATATTAAGAGTTTTACCAAAATTAGACAGTTTTCCTAGAAGTATATACGTGAATGTTCAGGATTTAAACTGTGTCATTCAGAAAACGCCAGTCAAATCAGAATCACCTGTATCAACAGTATTTTCTTCATTTATCAGCTTCATACACAAATTCTGTGCTTTATAAACAGCAATGCTTAATGTTTGAAAGAAATTTCTTCGGAAAATCATCACCTAGAGTAGTCAGAATTATAAACATTATCAGTACTCTCGTCATTTCACAGCACTCTACCTCTAATCTCCGTGATTGAACATGAACATAAAGACAGAAAGCTCTATTTATTAGTATTTAAAGTGTTTCCTCCATGTTTCTAATCATTTGCCCGGACTATCACCGTGAATTTTAAGTTTTACCAAAAGTGGACAGTTTTCCTAGAAGTATATACATGAATGTTCGGGATTTAAACTGTGTCATTCAGCAAACGCCAGTCAAATCAGAAACACCTGTATCAACAGTATTTTCAACATTTATCAGCTTCACACACAAATTCTGTGCATTATAAATAGCAATTATTAATGTTTGAAAGGACTTTCTTGGGAAAATCATCACCGAGAGTAGTCAGAATTGTAAACATTATCAGAACTCTTACAATTTCACAGCATTCTACCTCTAATCTCCGTGATTGAACATGAACAGAAAGACAGAAAGGCTCTATTCACTAGTATTTAAAGTGTTTCCTACATGTTTCTAATCATTTCCCGGGACTATAATTGTGTATTTGAAGAGTTTTACCAAAAGTAGACAGTTTTCCTAGAAGTATATACATGAAGCTTCAGGATTTAAACTGTGTCATTCAGAAAACGCCAGTCAAGGCAGAATCACCTGTAAATATCAACACTATTCTCTTCATTTATCAGCTTCATACACAAATTCTGAGCTTTATGAAGAGCAGTTCTTCATGTCGGAAAGAATTTTCTTCGGAAACACATCATCTAGAGTAGTCAGGATTGTAAACATTATCAGTACTCTCGTCATTTCATAGCATTCTACCTCTAATCTCCGTGATTGAACATGAACATAAAGATTGAACGGCTCTATTTATTAGTATTTAAAGTGTTTCCTACATGTTTCTAATCATTTGCTGGTACTATCACCGTGAATTTTAAGAGTTTTACCAAAAGTAGACAGTTTTCCTAGAAGTATATACATGAATGTATATACGCCAGTCAAGGCAGAATCACCTGTAATTGTCAACAGTATTATCATTTATCAGCTTCATACACAAATTCTGTGCTTTATAAACAGCAATTCTTAATGTTTGAAAGAACTTTCTTCAGAAAATCATCACCTAGAGTAGTCAGAATTGTAAACATTATCAGAACTCTTACTATTTCACAGCATTCTACCTCTAATCTCCGTGATTGAACATGAACAGAAAGACAGAAAGGCTCTATTCACTAGTATTTAAAGTGTTTCCTACATGTTTCTAATCATTTGCTGGGACTATCACCGTGAATTTTAAGAGTTTTACCAAAAGTAGACAGTTTTCCTAGAAGTATATACATGAAAGCTCAGGATTTAAACTGTGTCATTAAGGAAACGCCAGTCAAATCAGAATCATCTGTAAGTATCAACAGTATTTTCTTCATTTATCAGCTTCATACACAAATTCTGTGCTTTATAAACAGCAATTCTTAATGTTTGAAAGAACTTTCTTCGGAAACACATCATCTAGTGTAGTCAGGATTGTAAACATTATCAGTACTCTCGTCATTTCACAGCATTCTACCCCAAATCTCTGTGATTGAACATGAACATAAAGATTCAACGGCTCTAATTATTAGTACTTAAAGTGTTTCCTACATGTTTCTAGTCATTTGCCGGGACTATCACCGTGAATATTAAGAGTTTTACCAAAAGTGGACAGTTTACCTAGAAGTATATACATGAATGTTCGGGATTTAAACTGTGTCATTCAACAAACGCCAGTCAAATCAGAAACACCTGTATCAACAGTATTTTCAACATTTATCAGCTTCACACACAAATTCTGTGCATTATAAAAAGCAATTATTAATGTTTGAAAGGACTTACTTGGGAAAATCATCACCGAGAGTAGTCAGAATTGTAAACATTATCAGAACTCTTACAATTTCACAGCATTCTACCTCTAATCTCCGTGATTGAACATGAACAGAAAGACAGAAAGGCTGTATTCACTAGTATTTAAAGTGTTTCCTACATGTTTCTAATCATTTGCCGGGACTATCCCCGTGAATTTTAAGAGTTTTACCAAAATAAACAGTTTTCCTAGAAGTATATACATGAATATTCAGGAATTAAACTGTGTTATTAAGAAAACGCCAGTGAAATCAGAATCACCTGTAAATGTCAACAGTATTTTCATTTATCAGCTTCATACACAAATTCTGTTCTTTATAAACAGCAATTCTTAATGTCTGAAAGAACTTTCTTCGGAAAATCATCACCTAGATAGTCAGAATTGTAAACATTATCAGTACTCTCGTCATTTCATAGCATTCTACCTCAATCTCTGTGATTGAACATGAACATAAAGAAACAACGGCTCTATTTATTAGTATTTAAAGTGTTTCCTCCATGTTTCTAATCATTTGCCGGGACTATCACCGTGAATATTAAGAGTTCTACCAAAAGTAGACAGTTTTCCTAGAAGTATATACATGAATGTATATACGCCAGTCAAGGCAGAATCACCTGTAATTGTCAACAGTATTATCATTTATCAGCTTCATACACAAATTCTCTGCTTTATAAACAGCAATTCTTAATGTTTGAAAGAACTTTCTTCAGAAAATCATCACCTAGAGTAGTCAGAATTGTAAACATTATCAGAACTCTTACCCTTTCAGAGCATTCTACCTCTAATCTCCTTGATTGAACATGAACATAAGACAGAAAGGCTCTATTCACTAGTATTTAAAGTGTTTCCTACATGTTTCTAATCATTTCCCGGGACTATAATTGTGTATTTGAAGAGTTTTACCAAAAGTAGACAGTTTTCCTAGAAGTATATACATGAAGCTTCAGGATTTAAACTGTGTCATTCAGAAAACGCCAGTCAAGGCAGAATCACCTGTAAATATAAGCAGTATTCTCTTCATTTATCAGCTTCATACACAAATTCTGAGCTTTATGAAGAGCAGTTCTTCATGTCGGAAAGAATTTTCTTCGGAAACACATCATCTAGAGTAGTCAGGATTGTAAACATTATCAGTACTCTCGTCATTTCATAGCATTCTACCTCTAATCTCCGTGATTGAACATGAACATAAAGATTGAACGGCTCTATTTATTAGTATTTAAAGTGTTTCCTACATGTTTCTAATCATTTGCTGGTACTATCACCGTGAATTTTAAGAGTTTTACCAAAAGTAGACAGTTTTCCTAGAAGTATATACATGAATGTATATACGCCAGTCAAGGCAGAATCACCTGTAATTGTCAACAGTATTATCATTTATCAGCTTCATACACAAATTCTGTGCTTTATAAACAGCAATTCTTAATGTTTGAAAGAACTTTCTTCAGAAAATCATCACCAAGAGTAATCAGAATTGTAAATATTATCAGAACTCTTACTATTTCACAGCATTCTACCTCTAATCTCCGTGATTGAACATGAACAGAAAGACAGAAAGGCTCTATTCACTAGTATTTAAAGTGTTTCCTACATGTTTCTAATCATTTGCCGGGACTATCACCGTGAATTTTAAGAGTTTTACCAAAAGTAGACAGTTTTCCTAGAAGTATATACATGAAGCTTCAGGATTTAAACTGTGTCATTCAGAAAACGCCAGTCAAGGCAGAATCACCTGTAAATATAAACACTATTCTCTTCATTTATCAGCTTCATACACAAATTCTGAGCTTTATGAAGAGCAGTTCTTCATGTCGGAAAGAATTTTCTTCGGAAACCCATCATCTAGAGTAGTCAGGATTGTAAACATTATCAGTACTCTCGTCATTTCATAGCATTCTACCTCTAATCTCCGTGATTGAACATGAACATAAAGATTGAACGGCTCTATTCACTAGTATTTAAAGTGTTTCCTACATGTTTCTAATCATTTGCTGGTACTATCACCGTGAATTTTAAGAGTTTTACCAAAAGTAGACAGTTTTCCTAGAAGTATATACATGAATGTATATACGCCAGTCAAGGCAGAATCACCTGTAATTGTCAACAGTATTATCATTTATCAGCTTCATAAACAAATTCTGTGCTTTATAAACAGCAATTCTTAATGTTTGAAAGAACTTTCTTCAGAAAATCATCACCTAGAGTAGTCAGAATTGTAAACATTATCAAAACTCTTACTATTTCACAGCATTCTACCTCTAATCTCCGTGATTGAACATGAACAGAAAGACAGAAAGGCTCTATTCACTAGTATTTAAAGTGTTTCCTACATGTTTCTAATCATTTGCCGGGACTATCCCCTTGAATTTTAAGAGTTTTACCAAAATAAACAGTTTTCCTAGAAGTATATACATGAATATTCAGGATTTAAACTGTGTCATTAAGAAAACGCCAGTCAAATCAGAATCACCTGTAAATGTCAACAGTATTTTCTTCATTTATCAGCTTCATACACAAATTCTGTGCATTATAAAGAGCAATTATTAATGTTTGAAAGGAATTTCTTCGGAAAATCATCACCTAGAGTAGTCAGAATTGTAAACATTATCAGTACTCTCGTCATTTCATAGCATTCTACCCCAAATCTCTGTGATTGAACATGAACATAAAGATTCAACGGCTCTAATTATTAGTACTTAAAGTGTTTCCTACATGTTTCTAATCATTTGCCGGGACTATCACCGTGAATATTAAGAGTTTTACCAAAATTAGATAGTTTTCCTTGAAGTATATACATGAATGTTCAGGATTTAAACTGTGTCATTCAGAAAACGCCAGTCAAATCAGAATCACCTGTAAGTATCAACAGTATTTTCTTCATTTATCAGTTCATACACAAATTCTGTGCTTTATAAACAGCAATTCTTAATGTTTGAAAGAAATTTTTTCGGAAAATCATCCCCTAGAGTAGTCAGAATTGTAAACATTATCAGAACTCTAACCATTTCACAGCATTCTACCTCTAATCTCCGTGACTGAACATGAACATAAAGACAGAAAGGCTCTATTCACTAGTATTTAAAGTGTTTCCTACATGTTTCTAATCATTTCCCGGACTATATGTGTATTTGAAGAGTTTTACCAAAAGAGACAGTTTTTCTAGAAGTATATACATGAATGTTCAGGAATTAAACTGTGTCATTCAGAAAACGCCCGTCAAATCAGAAACACCTGTAAATGTCAACAGGATTTTCCTCCTTTATCAGCTTCATACACAAAATTCTGTGCTTTATAAAGAGCATTTTTTTTAATGTTTGAAAAGGAATTTTCTTCGGAAAAACCATCACCTAGAGTAGGCAGAATTGTAAACATTATCAGTACTCTCGTCATTTCAATAGCATTCTAACCCCAAAATCCCCGGGGATTGGAACATTAAACATAAAAGATTCAACGGGCTCCTAATTATTTAGTACTTAAAGG
>NW_005872733.1:52009-53877 GCF_000147115.1 Myotis lucifugus | reverse complement strand
GAAGTATGAAAAAGTATGTGTCTATCATTTTACTTTAATTTTATTCAATTCCAGAGGTTTTCCTCCCCTCCCAAGCCTAGCTTTGCTTTCTCTCTCCTCCCTCATCTATCACCAACGGAGTTCATGTAACCCACTTACATCTCCTCTTTTGCTTGTTGTATACAAGGTTAAAACACACACACACACACACACACACACACCCTCCATTCTACGGAGCGTTATCCCAATATGTTGAGAATCTGCTTCCCGGCGGCAGACCAAAAGGTCCGGGTTGTGGGCTCGATCCCCAGAAGGGGGCATGCAAGAGACAGCCGAGCCATGATTCTCTCTCATCATGGTGGATGTTTCTAGCTCTCTCTCCCTCTCCCTTCCTCTCTGAAATCAATAAAAATATACATATTTTTTAAAAAGGGAGTTTAGGCAGCCGCCATTTTAGCTCCAGTGACTTGGCAACCACCATTTTGAAATGGCTAAGGTCAAACCTTCCCTTTTATCCTCCTCTCCATCCCTCCCCCTTTAAGTTCACTGTTTTAATAACAGGAAATACAAAACATCGTACAAGAACACTTTTTACTACATAAAGGTGGAATAATACATTTGTGGTTGTGTGTGTGTGTTTTTTTAAAATATATCTTTATTGATTTCAGAGAGGAAGGGAGAGGGAGAGAGTGCTAGAACATCCACGATGAGAGAGAGAGAGAATCACCGGTCAGCTTCCTCCTGCACACCCCACACTGGGGATTGAGCACGCAACCCAGGCATGTGCCCTTGACTGGAATCGAACCCAGGACACTTCGCGGTCCACAGGCTGATGCTCTATCCACTGAGCCAAACCGGCTAGGGCTGTTTTTTGTTTTTTTTGTTGTTGTTGTTTAAACAGAGAGTGAAAGGGAGAAGGAGGGGGCAGGGAGAGGGGAGAGAGAGGAGAGAGAGGAGAGAGAGAGAGAGAGAGAGAGAGAGAGAGAGAGAGAGAGAGAGAATTGTTTTTCCACTTGTTTATTCATTAGTCCCTAGGTTTTTTAAAAAATATACAACAGTAGCGATGAGGGAATTTGTGGTCTCTACCCTGGGACCCTGGGCTGTGCCCTGTGCGCACTGGGTAAAAGGAAAGTGACTAGTTACCAGGACATTCACTACTCCAAAGACATGTGATCCTAGACTCTAGGACCTAGAGGCATAGAAAGACAATAGGCTCAGATGCCAGTAAGTTCAAAGGTGATCTCTCTCAGGGGAGATACCGGGCCTAGGGCGTGACTGCCCACTCACTATACACTGCTTTCTACTTTAAAAAGTTGTTTTTTTTTTTTAAATTCAGAACATCTAGGGTGTCACTTGAGGTGTCTGAGTTTGCAAGGCCAGGCCTTTCATTTTATCCTATTGCATTTCATTTCATTTTATTCACCTATGTGTCCCCCAATAAATTCAATTCCGAAAAATATAATAACTGAAAGGAAAGAGAGAAAATGATTCCTCCGTTGTTGCCCCGTGAATACTCACCGCATTTAGGTCTTCAGAGTCGTGACACCCCCCCACACCCCCACCCGTTGAGGTTTTAAAGGTCCCGGGCCCACAACAAGTGTTCTGGGTACTTCCTCTCGGTCCTCTGTCAGGCCCCACCCCCCAAAAAACGTTTCCAGCCCCCCTTCCACTGCCAGGCCATGTGTGTGTGTGTGTATGTGCACGGGGCCTTCCTGGGCAAACCCCAGGTGGTGGAGCCCCGCCCCGTCACCCGCCGGCCAAGGGCCCCGGCCAACACGGTCCCACTGGAGAGGTGAGCACGGGGAGGAGATCAGCCACACTTGCCCCCTGCCCCCCTCCTCCTTGCAACAATGTTTCTTAGAGAGCAAGCTCAGAGGCCGCAAGGCAGG